>NW_026885244.1:0-63572 GCF_032173495.1 Musca vetustissima | reverse complement strand
ATTCCTGCAAAATTAATACGGCTATGCAGGATAACTTCAACTGGCACAAGATCAGCAGTTAAAGTCGCAAAATACCTCTCGGTACATAAATGGTGATTCAGACAAGGTGACCGTTTATAGTGTGCCCTTTTTAACATCCTGCTGGAATGGGTCATATGAGAGGCAAAGGTGAATAAAAATTACACTCTGTACACCAAACAACACACGTTACTGAAAGAGACAATGCTAGTCTCCAGCTTTATCAGGGCTCTATTAAAGAAGACCTGCATTTTCCTAAAAATCTTCGTCTACTTGTCCAAGCCTATCACAAATAGAGTACCTTCTTCGTTTCAATCAACGTGATAGACTTCCGACTTCTTTAGCCGTAGCAGACCAAGCACTTCAATGCTTTTTGTAGTTGAAAAATTCTCCTTTTCTTGCCAGAGTTGAGTATTATTGTGTCCTATCGAAGCCAGTAATACTCTCAGGGCTTCTATGTATGTGGACTTATCGAACTGTAGCATCAGGTAATCCCTCCTCAACTCGCAACTGAACAGATCGATAGATGTTTCAGATCTCAATGTTAAGCGCATTTTCAATTTTAGTCGATCATAACGCAGCAGTGTTCATCATGACTACCTTCGTGTTCGATGGCGGCTCCTTATTAACTGTTGCTTCAGTCTTCCTCTTACGTGCTGCCCGTTTAGTCCTTTTGGGATTCAGCAGAAAAAGCATTGCCGCAATTAGATGACGGTTTTCATGGAAGTGTCTTTTAATTTTGAGGTTTCTCAGCTTTCTATTTGTTCAGTCGACTTCAAGCTTTTTGTCGCATTCGTTTGGTCTTCCGAATGCCTAGTCCTATTCGCCATTTTCGAAGGAGTAAAGGGAAAGAAGGTCAGGTTTATCTTTATGGCATCTGTCTGCTGTTCGCTCTTCTTTCTCTGTCTCGCCTTGGTAAGAGTCAATTTAGCAGCACTCAGTCGAGATGGTTTCTGGTGAGAGTTTCCCATAACTTTGGTTGGTTCAGCATATCCTTTGTATCAGCCTAAGGGAAGCACTTCTTCACCTTCGCTTGTATATGCCTTGGGCATATCATCCGATGTTACTGGGTTATATAGGTCCTGCATCGTAAGTTTATTCCTTTCTTCATATCCATATTTGCATTGATTGCCCGCCATCTTACACCATATAGATATATATATATGGGTTATTATCATGGGTTATTATATTTGGATGTTGCCCTTGTTCGAAAAATTCAACAAATTATCACCATTGGACATTTTAGAGATTTTTCGAAAATTTCTATAATAGGATAATAATTTCAGGAGTCGCTATTTTGGGAAATTTTCAATATATAGATCTTGGAGTCGCGCTTTTGGGAAAATTTTCGCAATTTTTTGTAGTGGCAACTCTTCCTTCATCCAGCCATCAATTTTAAAGATATTCCTATTATTCTCTTTTATTTTCAATACTTCTTCAGCTAACCAAAAAATCTCAGAACATTTTTTCAAGATCTTTTTCAACTGATATGTCAGCCAGACCATAAACAATCTTATAAAACACCAGGTATTCCAAATCCAGTCATCCAGTAAACCACTCAGGGCTTACACCGCCACCACCAAGTTCTTATTCTTCCTGCTGCAACAGCATCAATACAACAAGGTGGCTTCAAAAAACTTCTGATGATGGTGGTGGTAGTTTGGAGTAAACCTAATCTAAATCTTTAAACAAAAATATCAAGATCTTTTTCCATTCTATGGCAATATCGTTCGTTCTGCTCGTTTAAAGGGAACTCCATAAGAACTGTGGATTTTTATTCGTTTTGTTTTGAGAATTCTTTAAAGGATTTAATGCAAAAAAACTCAACAATTCAACTTGATTTTAATACAATTGATTTTGCATATTGTTTTGCCCAAGTTTAAATGAAATGATCTTTTGTAGTCGGGTTTGAACGTTTACGTTTGTGTCACATCACAATAAAACGATCGCTCTTTGAGACCCCAAAGAGGAGCAGCAGCAGCAGTCAACATAAGCAGACATCTAGGGACAGAACAGATGCACCAACCAAAATAATTCTGAAGCGACAAAATCCACGATGTGCGGGGTTAAGTGCGGTGAAAGGGTCCCCGGTGTTTGCTGCCAAACAAAAGGCATCTTCTTCAGACGAAGAAGATGCCTTTTGAATGATGACCTTACAAATCACGCTCCAATTTATAAGATCGATGAGTTTAATAAGAAAAATGTATAGAAGTCAATTACATGATCCAACAACGACGACGACAAACTACCACGAACGAGTGGCCAGAATTTCAACTTGGCACAACACGGTGGTAACAGTCAGCTAGCTAGGCTCAAAAACCTGCTGGCACATTCTAACCCAGCAACCTAACTACCATCCAGCCAGCCATCAGTAACTGTGCATCATCCTAGTCATTGCCGTCATCGTCATCATCATCATTGATTCCAGCATGATCATGTTTTAGAATGGCAAATGTATAGAACAGGTTCCATTGTCTGTCTTTAGAACGACAAACGATTGGCAGTGTTGCGAAGTTTTTTTTTCGGGCTTTTGAAATCTATTTTAAATAATCATTCTTGGGATTTTCACCCAGCACCACCATTGCCATCATCATCGTTGTCATTATCATCACCAGTTTGACTTTCCAGGAATAGTAAACACTATTGAAAATAGTTCTTGCAAATCACAGCAAATGCTTTTATTTACCAGTATTACCAACGATGCAAGATAATGGTAGATTTTCAGTTAAAATTGAAATAATTAATTGTTATCGCCAATGTTTGTCAAAGACTTGCCCAGAAAAAAAGAAAACAACTAACAATCTTATATTCGATATGTTGACAAATCGTTTAATGAAGAACATTTTGGATGAGATATGACTCAAAAGGAAGGAATGAACTATATATTGATTATGCAGGAGTATCAAATGTAACCAAATCGGAATCCTGGCAGTTGAGTTTAAAAGTGTTTAAGTGCCAAAAAAAAAAAAAAATCCACAAAATTTGAGTATGTATACACCAAGTAATCTCCGGAATGGGAAGGAGGAGATCATATGTTAACCTCTCCCATCCTATTTTTTTGGAGGATATATATTCTACACAACAATATTAATAGTTAGTTATTTAAACCAGTAAAGAAAGTTCAAAAGTCGGACAAGCCGACTATATAATACCCTTCACCACTTTAGATACATAAAGAGATGATCATACATAGGAACATTGACATGGAATCGGACTAAATTAAATATGTGATCTATATAGATATATGTACCAATATGTCAATCAGGCAAATTTGAATAAAAAAAAATTTACCTACGCCAAGATTTCTTCTGAATCAACCATTTAAGCGAAATCGTAAATTTTATATGGAAACTATTATAAATCCTAGTTAACATCAACAAAACTCACATTAATACGCAATACAAAATTTTGTCTCAATCGGACCAACCTAAGGAGTTTGGTGCATTTACATCTGACCTAATTCCATTGAAACTTAAACAACTTCATTCTAGGCTGAAGGAAGAGGTGCAGTCGTATCCAAAGTTTTTTGTCCGTCGGACAAACATAGGATGCACCTCTTACATAAAATCGAGTGAAAGTATATAAGGGAGCCAGGGACGTACGCAGGGGGGAGCCCGGGGGCCCGGGCCCCCCCGAAATGAATTTTGTTCACAGTAAATTTATGTTTGCAACAGCGAATTTTTTCATTTTGTACTGCCGGGCCCCCCCGAAATGAAATCCTGTGCACGTTGCTGAAGGGAGCTATATCTAAATCTGATTCACTTCCTACAAAATTTAACACAAGCTATTCAAAACAAGATTTAATACGATATGTACAATTTAAATCCGAACTAATTTCATTAAAACTTCAGTGTTTGTCCTTGGACCAAATAAGTAGGCTGTACCAAAAACCATCTCATTCAGATCATAAATGCGACCTGTACTTTGTTTACAAAAATGGACAGACAGATGGAGGGACATGCATAAATCGAATCAGAAAATGACTCTATGCATATTCTCAAAAGAAACCATAGGTCTATCTCGTTTCCTTAGGCGTGTACAAACATATTCACAAATACAATACTGTACCACAGTGTGGTGAAGGATATAAAAAGTCGTTGAGTTCGGCATGGCCAAATCAGTTAAATTCAAAACATTATTGAGTGATTAAAAACTATAAACAATTTCTCCCAACACGGTCTCGTATGAATCATATGGGTACCTACTCGCCAGAAGTACTACTGGCCGACAATACCAAACCTTTTAGAGCAGCACCCCTCGAGATGACGTCACGTGCAAAGAGGTCCAGTTTGGAATAGCGAGGAAACAGGAAGGAACACAAAATATAATCAGGTGAACCACATTGTGATAAAACTAGGCAAGTCGTAACGCTTAAAAACAAGTAAAAAAGTGTCAGTCAGCCCTCAGCCTATGGGGAGGTCTTCGGAGTTACACACAGGCTTTATTGTACGTTGTATATAAGAAGAGTTTTCGGGTTTAATGTTGATCGAATCGGTTATTCAATTCGCTTTTAATAAAATTTATGTTTATGAGAAGGCAGACGGGTCCCATCTTCGGACTTGAAATAAGTTTGGTAAAGATAATAGGTTTGGTTCAAATCGGATATTTCATTCGCCTGATATTGGATTTATAAATATTATAAATATTGGGGAGTAACCAGAAGGAGTGAATACGACCAATGGAGTGTATGCATCTTGAAATAGGGAGACCAATTATTTCCTATAGCGCATAAGTGGATTTTCACTGGCTTAAGTAGTGTATGTCCTGTCATTTGTCGGACTATACCCTCCACCATGAGGTGGACATTCAAAATATCTAAAACCGATAGGGACTTCTATATAGGGGTATAGGCCCTGTCGTAAAAAGTGAACCAATGCGGACAACCCAAAATACCCAATTACAGCAAATTCAGTTAAAAATGTTCCTTTAATTCCCTAAATGCCAAATATTGGGGGTACACCGTCAATTCCAGCCAATCCTTGATCCTGTTGATCCATCAATTCCAGCCAATCTTTGAGAGCTTACATTGTCTTGACGCACAATGATTCTTCTTCTCATGTTGGCCATCGATTTTTTTCCGAAGACTTCAAACATTTGTTGCTCAAGCGAAACTTTTGCCACATTGTCATTTTTCCCAAAGAATCAAGTGTCCATTTGATTCAAAGTACCTCTTCCGCGAACAACTTTCATTGGATTTGTCTTCAAGTCCCACAAGGGCTCATGATTCATCTCCTGTGATGATTTTATGAAAATTTTATGAATCACCACGATCGTAAGTTTTCAAAATTTCTTTGCACCGAACAACAAGAGTCGTTTTTGAGCGATTTTCAAATTGTGCTGGACGAACGAGAGCAAATTTTTTACCGTCAGGGCTTCATGAAATCATTATCCACAGTGCCATAGATTGGTGATTCATCGGTATACAATGACTTATGTTCATCGCGAAGCATTCCACGTCGATTTTTAAAAATAATAATTTAATTTCTGAGCAAATTGAACACAACACGTGTTAATGGCATGGTCCCCAAAAAATGTTCTTAACAATTTTAGTTATCTGGAACGTCCATCTCATGATGGAGGTTACAAAAACCCAGTCTGATCAGACTTTACGACGTATTTATTTAAAAATACATATTTGTTTATGACTGTTGCTAGTCCTTTCAAACAATTTCATTAGAAAACCACGCTTATAGGTAAAAAACTAATTGTTAAAAGTCTACGCTAATAATTTTGGTTAAGCCCGAAAAAAATATTCTTTAAAAATCCACATATATTGCTGCATTTATTTCTTTAAAAAAAATATTCTTAAAAAACCAAGACTATTGCAGTGGTTAGTCCTTGAAAAAAAATCAATTAGAACCGAGGTTTGTATAGTTCTAGTTAGTAAATATTTAATAAATCCCGACATTTATAGAGCCCTCGATCCTCCAAAACTATTAAAGTAGATCGCATTCTAAGAACAATTTTTCCAGTTATTTTACCTTTTAAAGGCATAATTTATTTGATACACAATTATCCTTATTTTGTTTTTTATTTCAATATATATATATATATATATATATATTTTTTTTTTTTTTTGCTAACCTACAAAAACATCAAATATTGCCTGCAAACATATTGCCTAACAATACTATCCGGTTCGGGTTTCCTTTGATTCCTTGAAGCCCTAAGAAAATATTTAAATTATTTCCTTTTATATTTATAAGAAAAAAGTGAAGAAAAAAAAACGACAAAGTTTTCCTTAAAAAACTGGCTACCATTCCCACAAAGCATGACAATCAAATGAAGTGTAAAACCTCAAGGTTTTTTTGTTTCGGTTTTTATTTTAATAAAATAATAGGCTGTTAAACCTAATGTCGTTACACATACATATATTTGCAACAGGGCCATCATACATCACCCAAGACGATATCATTGTGCGATACATCATATATCATCAAATTAAAAGGAATCTATCTAACCTCCCCTGTTAACGATGACGTTGGTGACAACCAACATAAATGCCAAAGAAAACAACTACAACAAGAGGTTAGGCAGCAACGTACACAGGATTTCATTTCGGGGGGGGCCCGGTAGTACAAAATGAAAAAAATCGCTGTTGCGAACATAAATTTACTGTGAACAATTTTCATTTCGGGGGGGGGGGGCCGGGCCCCCCGGGCCGCCCCCCTGCGTACGCCCCTGAGGTTAGGTATCCTTAAAGAAGGTACCTTTTGTTGGGTATAAGGGGAACAGTGTTGGGTGTTGTGAATTAGGACCGAGCAGGGTTCTACATCGAATATTTCGTGGAGAGAAAAACATTGCAGAGGGGGGCAGATAACCTTGAAAAAAAAAAATTCTTTAAAAATCCACGAATTTAGCTGTGGTTAGTCCATGAAAAAAATCTTCTTTAAAAATCCACGAATTTAGCTGTGGTTAGTCCATGAAAAAAATCTTCTTTAAAAATCCACGAATTTAGCTGTGGTTAGTCCATGAAAAAAATCTTCTTTAAAAATCCACGAATTTAGCTGTGGTTAGTCCATGAAAAAAATCTTCTTTAAAAATCCACGAATTTAGCTGTGGTTAGTCCATGAAAAAATTCTTCTTTAAAAATCCACGAATTTAGCTGTGGTTAGTCCATGAAAAAAATCTTCTTTAAAAATCCACGCCTATTGCCCTGATATTTGTTTACAAAAATATTCTTTAAAAATCCACGCCTATTGCCCTGATATTTGAAGAAATATTCTTTAAAAATCCACGCATATTGCTGTATATAGTCCTTGAAAAAATATTCTTTAAAAATCCACGCCTATTGCTGTGGTTAGTCCTTGAAAAAAATATTCTTTAAAAATCCACGCCTATTGCTGTGGTTAGTCCTTGAAAAAAATATTCTTTAAAAATCCACGCCTATTGCTGTGGTTAGTCCTTGAAAAAAATATTCTTTAAAAATCCACGCCTATTGCTGTGGTTAGTCCTTGAAAAAAATATTCTTTAAAAATCCACGCCTATTGCTGTGGTTAGTCCTTGAAAAAAATATTCTTTAAAAATCCACGCCTATTGCTGTGGTTAGTCCTTGAAAAAAATATTCTTTAAAAATCCACGCCTATTGCTGTGGTTAGTCCTTGAAAAAAATATTCTTTAAAAATCCACGCCTATTGCTGTGGTTAGTCCTTGAAAAAAATATTCTTTAAAAATCCACGCCTATTGCTGTGGTTAGTCCTTGAAAAAAATATTCTTTAAAAATCCACGCCTATTGCTGTGGTTAGTCCTTGAAAAAAATATTTTTTAAAAATCCACGCCTATTGGTGTGGTTAGTCCTTGAAAAAAATCGTCTTTAAAAATCCAAGCCTATTGCTGTGATTAGTCCTTGAAAAAATCTTCTTTAAAAATCCAGGCCTATTGCTGTGATTAGTCCTTGAAAAAATCTTCTTTAAAAATCAACGCCTATTGCTGTGGTTATTCCTTGAAAAAATATTCTTTAAAAATCCCCGCCTATTGCTGTGTTTAGTCCTTGAAAAAAATATTCTTTAAAAATCCACGCCTATTGCTGTGGTTAGTCCTTGAAAAAAAATATTCTTAAAAGGCCACGCCTATTGCTGTGGTTAGTCCTTGAAAAAAACAAATATTCTTTGAAAGTCCACGCCTATTGCTGTGGTTAGTCCTTGAAAAAATATTCTTTAAAAGTCCACGCCTATTTCTATGGTTAGTCTTTAAAAATCAACGCCTATTGCTGTGGTTATTCCTTGAAAAAATATTCTTTAAAAATCCACGCCTATTGCTGTGGTTAGTCCTTGAAAAAAATGAATCCTGATTTGTACTTTATTCCTCAATAAAAAATCTGTCCTCGACCAAACAGATACGATTGCTTGGTCGAATTACTCCCTAACACAATTGTAATACCCCTACCCAAATGCTGTCCTGTATTTACCTCAAAAATATTTTCGTATATATTAACAAATGTCATTAGAGGGTTTCATACCTTATGTTCCCTCCCATTTCCAACAGCAACAACAACAACACAATACAAAAGGACCAAAAATGAAATCATGCATAAATATCAAAAGGAAATAAATATCTTCGGGAAAAAAGAACCGAATAAACGAAACAGAACAAAACAAAAACAATGAATTAGAAAAAAAACCTTAACATAAAAGGAAGAATGGTGAACAAAAAATGTCACTCGTATAGTTTTCAATTTGACAATTTGTATGTATGACCTACGAATGCATGAATACATTAAGAACATGTGTTTGTTGTTTTTTTGGGAGGGTACCTTGAAGCTCCTTTAAGGATATCTTCTAAGAACTCCGGAATGCTTTGAAATGTTAATCTGGTTTCTGGGTTTTTTGTGTGTGATATTTAACCCAACGATAACAAAACAGTTCAATAATGTCAGCTACCAGGTAGCCTTAGTTCGTCTTCCTTGTACTCTCCTCCCCCTTCAATACTCGCTTTCATGTTTTGTCGTCTTGTGTTATTATAAATGGTTGTAGTCGCAAGGAGTTTCCCCGTGGGATAGCTTTCCGTGTTCGCTTCACAATTGAAAACTGAAACCATAAATTTTCTTATTATGGAATTGATAAAGAGAAACAAGAAAATTGTTTTCGATTGCATATTTTCAAATTAATAGATTCAGGAATAGAACAACAACATAAGATGTATTTCGTTACTAGAACAAATTGTTATTTAAAGGAAACACGTGTAAATTGTTGCGGTTGCCTAATGTGAAATTTGTTTTGGGGAGGGTTGGCTTTCTTTTTTTGTTCTGTGACAGCGTAAGACATATTCATTGGAGTATTGCGAAAAAATAAGGAAACATTTCCACCACTCGTTCCTGCAAGGATATTAAAAATTGATGAACACGTGTAAAAATAATTTTAAAATTGGATTGTGTCCAATATTCAATGAGAGAGAGAAAAACTAAAATATGGCAATACAATTTTAAAACGTGTTTATTTTATATATGGTCTGATCTAACGTTGCGGCAGAAAACATTAGATATTATTAGACGATCACTGAACATTGGCTTGAACTTGAGACTCTACAAAGGGAAGGGTCTATGCAGCACATAAGTTGAAGCTTTAAATTACGATGTCTATAAATAACCAGAAGCACATCATAATGCGTATACTACATAAACATGGTTTAGGAAAATGAATATATTGCACAGGGGGAAGCAATAATGAACACTAAGAAGGCCCTATTTTTGGGGATTTTACGCTAGAGTGAGTGAATATCCTACTTTAATTCGGAAAATATTTTCGTTTATGAAACTGACAATAAAGTGACATATTTGAGTTTAGGAAGGCTGTGAGTCACTGCTTTTTCAAGGGAAACGATGAAACTATACGATCGAGACCACTGGATTGTTGAAGAAAGCCACTGTCTAGGGTCCAACCAATATTATCCGTTCTTGATAAAATCGACTTTATCATAATATTAATAGAATATATGAGCCATTCTACAAAATAACTCTCACTCAGTCTTCTATCTATGAAAGATCTTTCCGTCTTCCATTAAATCGGTCGAAAATATATATGGGGGCTATATCTAAATCTGAACCGATTTCCCAGAAATTGTAGACACATTATTCTAGACTCAATCCAGTACGCTATGCCAAATTTTGTGCACATCGAAAGATATATAGGGACTATGGGAGCTATATCTAAATCTGAACCGATTTTCAAAAAATTTTACACACATTATTCTAGACTCAATCCATTACGCTATGCCAAATTTCGTGCACATCGAAAGATATATAGGGACTTTGGTATACCATTTACATTAAATCGGGTTAAAATATATATGGGAGCTATATCGAAATCTCAACCGATTTTCAAGAAATTTTACACACATCATTTTAGACCCAATTTCGTATGCTGTGCCAAAATTCGTGCAAATCAAATGATTTTCAGGGACTCTGGTGCACCATTTACCTAAAATGGGGCGAAACTATATATGGGAACTATGTAAATCTGAACCGATTTTGACGAAACTTAGCACTCGTCATTCTAGACTTTTTTCAATACGCTATGCAAAAATTCGTGCAAATCAAATGATTTGCAGGGACTCTGGTGCACCATTTACCTAAAATTGGGCGAAACTATATATGGGAGCTATATATAAATCTGAACCGTTTTTGACGAAACTTAGCACACACCATTCTAGACCTAATTCAGTAAGCTATACCAAATTTCGTGCAAATCAAATCATATATAGGGACTTTGGTACCCCATTTACCTTAAACCGGACGAAAATATATATGGGAGCTATATCTAAATATGAACCGATTTTTCCCAATTAGGGTTCGTCCTTGGGCCAAACAAATGAGCTGTGCCAAATTTCATCCAATTCGGATCATAAATGAGACCAGTACTTTGTTTACAATTTAACATGGACAGACGGACGGACGGACATGCATAAATCGACTTATGGAAAGGAACCATGGGTCTACCTCGATTATTTTTGCCTGTTACAAACATATGCACAAAGACGTAATACACTGTACCACAGTGTGGTGAATAGTATAAAAACGAGCAAATTTTTCTTAAATTTTTTCCAGATGTAGGTATTTTTACCTTAATTATGGGGATATTTTTTTCTTGGAGTTATCTGACCCGTAAGTTCGGGTACGGGTACCCGATTCCACGGATCCGGTTTATATAAAATTGGTAAAGCTTATAAATATACATTTTACATTTTGTGGTGATAAGAAGGAGTTATCTCAAACCGTTTTGAAGATACAGTCAAAAGACTGGGGTTTAGGTCGCGATTTTTTGAAAAACTCCCTAGAATGGGGTTTTGGATGCCCAGCCTTTGGCCGGGTTTTTAAAATGTTGACCTATGGACAGATTCCTACACCGGATATGCGACAGTAACTCGTTTTAAATAGAATTGTTGTTAGTGTAGCCGGCCTTCGGCCGGGGATTTAAGACTTTCTCCTATGAACAGATACCGGATACGCCACAGAATCTCCTGTTAAATAGAATAGTTTTTAGGACAGATACCAACAACGGCTGCACTACAGATTCTACTGTTAAATAATAGTTTTGTGTGTGGCCGGTCTTCGGCCGGGGATTTCAGATTTTCTCCTATGCATATGTCCATAGCTATGGACAGATACCAACACCGGCTACGAGACAAAATTTCCTTGTTTTTTGTAAGGTTCTTCAATGTCTTCTGATCCACAACAGATACAACGACATACCGCACCATTTTGGAAATGGCAAATTATTAGGATTGGTGAGGGACTATAATGGACCCATGTTCGATTTTAAGGGCGTTTTTCAAAAAATCGGGGTCCAAAACCTTGTTTTTTCACTGTATCTCCAAAACGGTTATATTACCTCTCAATGAGAAGGTATTTTTTAAGTTTTAAAATGATACCCACTTTATATTAACCGAAACCGGGTATAACCGGATACCGAACCCGATCATCCGGGTAAAATAACCAGGTAACAGGGTATGTCCACCAAAAAAAATATATATCCCCATAATTAGGGTCAAAAACCCCACCAATGAAAAAAATTTATTTCTTAGTGCTTTTCTTCCATATATATAAAGTGGTACGGGGTATGATGTAATCGGTCCCATTCGTCTACGATCTCTTCTTTACTGTCTTTTTTTATTTCTCACCGAATATCATTTAATATTCTAAACATTAAATAAGTATGTATTTCCATACCTCAGTGCCAGATTTTTGTTAACATATAATTTCAAGGGCTTGATATGTTCTTCATTCGTCATGCATTACACCGAAAACGCCCATCGCAAGGCGGTATCTCAAACCAGTTACGGAAACGCCTTTAAAAACGCCCAAAAATTCGGCAAATTTTACATATAAGCGAAACAACATTGAATACGTTTTTACATGTCACATACATATCACCGCCGTTCTAGATTTGTCTGGCACAAGAAATCCTTTATTGCGACAATACCTCAAAAAAAAAAAAAAAAAAAAAACGTACATACCTATCTACCAACCTACATACAAATACATATTTGTCGTCTCACTGACTGCGGCAAACGCCTTTTGTTAGCTTAATGTCATCTAATAGTATTGTTATCGTACAAAACAACATCTTAGACCTACCTATACGGCTGAGAGGATGGTTGACAATTTCCTTGGAACCCTTTCTTCATTCAATCACGGTTGTTTGTTGCTGTTGTTGTTTTCCAGACACAAAGAAGTTTTTTGTTTTGTTGTTATGCGACATAAATGTCTTCTAATCGGCATTTGTGTATTTACCTACTACACCATACTCACGCTTATAAAACAGAAAAGTATTTTTTATGCATTTAATATTTGCGGTTATTGGTTTGATATCTGTTGTTATGTGGTATGCAGATCTTCTACACCTTTCCTGAACTGATAGTTTTTAATGACGATAGACGTTTATTACCTTTGATTAAAAATTAAACAAGTATTACACTGTAATGTATCATCATTACATATTACATAACAGGCAATTCGGCTGGAAAACGCTTATAGAATTGTCATAATATCGAAACAGGAGTATCGTTATATAAAGGCTATCCTAAAAATTTGCCATCTATTTGTAATTTTTGATAGGGAGATAATGAAAATCTAAAATACCAAATAAAAATAAATTAGGTCTAAAAACGTATCTAAATTTTCCAAAATACCGAAATTTGCTGGGAGTAGCGTTGTATGGGGGACACCCTAAAAAGTGGACTCCATTTAAAAACGTGACCAAAATCCCCAAAATATGGAAATGTTTGAGGTACCGTTATATGAGACGATTAACGATAATCTTGAAACCACTTGTTTTGAGGGTACCGTTTTATGGTCACTACCCGAAAAAGTGGACCCAATGGGCAAAATAAACATAAAATTGTATTTTGATCAAGAATACAAATAATATGACTCAAAATTCAGTTAAGTTCCGCCGAACCGAACTTTGGATACCCTCCACCGAAATGACAGGAAATTGAAATGATAATATAGGTAACATACCAAAAAGTGCACATATACCGACATTTCTACAAACCGATTATGTAACCCATAATGTACACCAAATAAAAATTTCAACAATTTTTAATGGATATTTATAATCTCAGACTTATGGTTAATGAGGGTGTATACACTTAGATACGGTGAAAATATGCCTCGTCGAAATATTGGTTATAGACCCCATCTGTTTCAGAAAAGTTAGATTTCATCCAAACTTTTCTCATCTTATTATTTCTTTCAAACTTAGTTCAAGTTCGAATGGTCAATATTGTGGGATGGGTGGAAGCTGCTGTTTATATATGAAAATTGGTGTTGCTGAAAAACATTTGTATGAGAACGTCCCTGGAGGCTAAACCTTAAGCGGAACCAATGTTGATTACAAGGAAAGTAGTTAAGTTGGTCGGGGCCGACTATATGATATTCTTTGCCACTTTGGCTATTTTCAAGAGATGCATCTTAACAACTTCGCATTTCATTTTTCGCACACTTTAACTCTTTGGTGCACTATATACTTCAAATTGGGTGAACACATATATGGGAGCTATCTCTAATTTTAACCCGATTTCAATAAAACGTGGCACACATTAGTCTATTCTAATTCCGGTACGTTGTGCAAAATTTCATACCAATCGGCCAAAATTTGACTCTTTGGTGCACCATTTATATCTAAATCTGAACCGATTTTTTCCAATTTTAATAGGGTCGACAAATACGTTCAAATCTCCAAAATACTGAAAATTGGGGTGCCGTTATATGGGGTCTACCCATTTTTGATACAGGGTATTATGTCTTTGTGGTACAAGGTATTATGTCTTTGTGCATATGTTTGTAACAGGCAAAAGGAAACGAGATAGATACATGGTTCATTTTGAGAATATGCAAAAAACCACTTTTTAAGTCGATTTATGCATGTCCGTCTGTCCGTCCGTCCGTCCATGTATTTTTGTTAACAAAGTACAGGTCGCATTTTTGATCCGATTTGGATGGCACAGTTCAATTATTTGACCCAAGGACGAACCCTATTGAAATTGGGAAAAATCTGTTCAGATTTAGATATAGATCCCATATATATTTTCATCCGATTTTAGGTAAATAGTGCACCAAAGTCCCTATATATCCTTCGATTTGCACGAAATTTGGCACAGCGTACTGAACTAAGCCTAGAACGATGTGTGATAAATTTCGTGAAAATCGGTTCAGATTTAGATATAGCTCTCATATAATTTGGCATAGCGTACTGAATTAAGCCTAGAACGACGTGTGTTAAATTTCGTGAAAATCGGTTCAGATTTAGAGACAGCTCCCATACATACCTTCGTCCGATTTTAGGTAAATAGTGCACCAAAGTCCCTATATATTCTTCGATGAATAAAGTCTAGAACGATTTGTGTTAAATTTTATGAAAATCGGTTCAGATTTAGATATAGCTCCCATATATATTTTCGTCCGATTTTAGGTAAAATAGTGCACCAAAATCCCTATATATCCTCGATTTGTACGAAATTTGGCATAGCGTACTGAATTAAGTCTAGAAAGACGTGTTTAAAATTTCGTGAAAATCGGTTCAGATTTAGATATAGATCCTATATATATTTTCATCAGATTTTATGTAAATTGTGCACCAAAGTCCCTACATATCCTTCCATTTGCACGAAATTTGGATTTGTATGTAAATGAAGAACTCAAAATATGGCCGAATGCAAAAAATAAGTGTAACCTAACATGTAACAAGTTTCGGTGAAATCGGTTTAGATTTCGATATTTTGCTTTAAATTTAATTACATAATTTTGTCCGTTTGTAAGAAGCAGCTCTATATCTGACCAAAATGTAGTATAGGTTGCAGAATGACATGTGTAATTTCATGTTAATGGTCCTTCAAAAATGCGACGTCTGTTAGGATTCCATCTGTTGGATATACCCAAAGTGGTGAAGGGTATCATATAGTCGGCTCCGTCCGACTTTACTACTTTCCTTACTGGTTTATATTAAAATAATTAGCTCATTTGTTTTGTGTGTTGGGGTTATCCCCATATAGCTGTATTCCACCAATAGAATGGGGGATATTCTGTAGGCGAAATTTTCAGTTCATACCCTGCATAGTATGGAATTCTAAAATGTTTTTTCCGATTTAGCCATATGTTGTTATCATTTTTCTATCGGAGGATATCGACATAAAAAGTAGAAAGTGTGGTTTGAGAATGAATTATATCGACCCGCATTTAGGCCCAGGTCCTGTATAAAACGTCCCACATATGTTGTCAATATTGGTTCCGCTTTAGTATGCCTCTTATAAATTTGCCCCCTAAATTGGAGTATTTTCAGGTTTTATTGCACATGTTTAGGGAAAACCCCCATTGAAATTGCTGAAATTTCTATCTGGTTTACAACAATCGATTGGTAGAATTGTAGTTATATGTATGTTCCCTATATTTTCATTTCAAAAAATTTTCAATATTTCTATGGTGGAGGGTATGCAAAGTTCGGCCCGGCCGAACTTATCGCTTTTTCACTAGTTATATATTAATTTTTGAGAGATTTTCTCCCCAGTAAGAACCCAATGTACCAAATTACAGCGGATTCGGTTGAAAACGCGATCAAGAACCCCAAAATATCGAAAATTGGGGGATACTCTTATATGGGGGGATACTATGCCTAAACGTGAACCGATAAAGCCCATCTTCGAACTTGACCTGCCTGCAGACAAAAGACATAGGGTCGAATATGATTATTTCGATGCGTTACCAACGCAAAAACAAGATTAATATACCCACCATACCATGGTCGAGGGTATAAAATAAACGTAATACCCTTTAGAGTTACTAGAAACTAAGCCATAATTCAACAAACATGACTAATGGTGAATTTGTCCTTCTAGATTCCATATATACTCGGCCAGGGTTTTCATCTCCACAAGCAATATTCCCGACCAAAATCTTGTTGCACAGTATACATTATTACTCTGTTTTATTCTCTCTTTAAATTATCCCCGCAAGGAATATCCCCCGTCCAAAATCTTGTTGCAGAGTGTTCATTATGAAAAATGTAATTTTCTAATTAATTTCCAATGCAGTAGATCTTCCATTTTATTACTCTGTTTTATACTTTTGTTTACACCAGCGACATCTCTTGTTCAACGGGCGCACAACAGTAGCAATGAAATCATTAACACGCGAAGAATTTACTTTCACCAAACGCGTCGAAAGTCTCCAATTTACCAAAAAACTCTTATACGAACAACCAACCCACAGCGAAAACATGTTTTGTCTTCTATTCATTAACACATTGCATTACCAAAACAGCCAACAAACATACCAAACTCTCCACTCACAAAAGAGTTGCTAACAACACAGCGCACACAACCGTTACCAATGGCACAACACGACACACAATCAACCAACCGCTCATACTGAACAAAGACACTTCTCCATGCGAGCATTACGAACTTTAACACCAACAACAACACCATACAACACTTTCACTTTTCGGTTGTGTGTGTGGGTCTGTTTGATTGAATGAACAGCATGCAACTTGCACACACACATCACCACCACCATATCGAACATTCATACAAACACAGTGTAAATGGTTGTAACAAAGGAAAAATTGTTTGTGAAAGAATTGACTGCCTAAAAGTATGCTAAGGAAAATGAAAGACTTTCTCAGGGCGAAAAAAAGAAAGCTAGTTGTTAGAGTTGGAAAATACAGAAAACCTTCAAACAATAAAATAATGAAAATTCTGTAGCATACTTCAAAGGGCAATGTACGACAATGGTGGGAAAGTGCTATGAGGAAAACATAATACAGGCAAGCAACAGTTTTACACCTACACAGTAGGCTGTACACTTGAATGCACGGTGTTAAAAAAAGACAACAGTCAGAGAGCTGCAAGGAGTCTATGAATTTTTCATAAATCAATTATTATTATTTCTTTGTTATGGTAAATAATTAAAATTGTAATAACATCGTGTGAGCAATTTTTCTGATGTTGCAAAAAGGTTGGTAATTGCATAATATAGGTTTGTTGGCAGACTGGCTATGTGATTGCTTGTATGGTTTACTGGCACTTAGCCCAAAAGGCTTGCAGCAAAGCCTTCAATAAGACATTCACAGCTACCGTTTGTTTGTTTAATTTCATTCTCATATTTCTTTTCTTTCTCATTCGTTCGTTGCCGTTGTTTGTTATCGATTGAGTGCGGAATATGGCCAGCAAACTACTTGGGTATGTGTGGAACACTAATTACTTCGATATTTACCACATAATATTAAATGACTTTGGTTTAAATATACGCCCTTTGTGGACACGCAAAGACCGTTACTGTTAAATGTAAAGGTTTGTCAGACAGAGGTGTCTTTCGTTAATTTTTTCGCACAGTAGTAAACTTTTATTATTTATTATATAGGCATGTATGCTGTAGTATTTAACTGGACAGATGTTGAAGTCTCAAAAATGATTTAAAAAACTATGGTTAGTGGCGTCAATCCTGAAATTTAACATGAATAATATTTGGAAATTTGAACAATACGAAAACAAAAGTAATTGAAATTTAATAGATTCACTGCTGTTGAAAGATCTAAACCCGAACAGCTCTAAAAATATATATATAGTTCCTGAAAAAAATATTTTTAAAAATCCACGCATATTTAGGGTCTTTTTTAATCCAGTAAGGAAAGCAGTAAAGTCGGACGGGGCCGACTATATGATAAGGGATGGTCCATGTGACGAAGGTTATCGACTGTCAAAAAGGTGTAAACGTCGAAAACGTCATATACCTGTATAAAATGTAATAAACGTAGTAAACGTTTTGTTTTTTTTTTAATATTATCAGCATTTACAGTTATTTTCAAGAATATATATTATTTTTACATATATCTGACTATTCCTTATTAGAACTGATAAAAATTTCTAATTTTTTTTTTGAGAAAAAAAATTTATATGGATTCATCATGCGTAATTAATTACGCTTACGATTAATGGAAAAAACTATTTTGTCAAAAACCTAATGGATTTGGGTAGGTTTCTGACGTATGTACTATACGTCAGAAATGTGTGTCATTTACGCCACTGTTTCTGACAGGCCATCTCTGTATATGATACCCTTCACCACTTTGGGTATATTCAACAGATGAATCCTAACAGACGTCGAATTTTGGAAGGACCATTAACATGAAATTGGATCCATAAACATGTCATTCTACAACCAATAATACATTTTTCATTTGATCGAGCACAGAGTTGTTTCTTGCAATGGGACAAAATTATGTAATTCAATTTTAAGAAAATACAAATCGGACACCCGTTGATTATTTGGATAAATATTTGATAAACATGAGGAGTGTGGTGCATCATTTACTTAAAATCGGACGAAAATATATATAAATACTATATCGAAATCTAAACCGGTTTCAACTAAACTTGCCACACGTTATATTATAGTAACTTCAGTACGTTGTGAAAAATGTTGTGCCAATCGGACCCATCTGGGGAGTTTAGTGCAGCATTTATATCCCATTTATATGGGAGCTATATCTGAATCTTAACCGAAACTTAGCATACATCATTCTAGACACAATCCATTACACTGTGCCAAATTTTGTGAAAATCGAATGATATATAAGGACTTTGGGTCACCATTAACATTAAATCGGACGAAAATATATATGGGAGCTATATGTAAATCTGGACCGATTTTCATGAAACTTGGCACACATCAGTCTAGACCTTATTCATTACGCTATGCCAAATTTCGTGCAAATCGAAAGATATATAGGGACTTTGGTGCACCATTTACATTAAATCGGACGAAAAAATATATGGAAAATATATCTGGACTGATTTTCACGAAACTTAGCACACGTCATTCTTGACCTAATTCAGTACGCTATGCCAAATTTCGTGCAAATGGATAGATATATAGGGACTTTGATGCACTATTTACATAAAATTGGACGAAACTATATACGGGAGCTATATGTAAATCTGGACCGATTTTTATGAAACTTGGCACACATCAGTCTAGACCTTATTCATTACGCTATGCCAAATTTCGTGCAAATCGAAAAATATATAGGGACTTTGGTAAACCATTTACATTAAATCGGACGAAAATATATATGGGAGCTATATGTAAATCTGGACCGATTTTCAGGAAACTTAACACGAATATTTCTAGGGCTAATTCATTGCGCTATGCTAAATTGCGTGCACATCGAAAAATATATAGGGACTTTGGTGCACCATTTACATTAAATCGGACGAAAATATATATGGGAGCTATATCTAAATGTGTACCGATTTTCAGGAAACTTAACAGAATATTTCTAGGGCTAATTCATTAGGCTATGCCAAATTGCGTGCAAATCGAAAGATATATTGGGTCTTTGGTGTACCATTTACATAAAACCCGACAAAACTATCATCATATTTTTGACCTAATTCAGAACCCTATGCCAAATTTTGTACAAATCGAAAGATATATATGGACTTTGGTGGTCATTTTACCTTAAATCGGACGAAACTATATACGGGAGCTATATCTAAATCTGAACGGATTTTCTTCAATTTCAATAGGGTTCGTCATTGGGCCAAATAAGTGACTTGTGCCAAATTTCATTCATATGGGATTGTAAATTTATATAATCCGATATGAATGAAGATGTTATAATTTAACATCTACAGACGGACAGACAGACTGACGGACGGAAGAAAATGCATAAATCGACTCAGAAAGTGATTCTATGCATATTCTCAAAAGGAACTGTTGGCGTGATACCGATGAGGGGGAAGAAAAACCAAAAAAGATAAAAACAAAATAAAACAAGGTTTGTGTTAAATGTATTTTCAGACTTTATTTGGCAAGTTGGTGAGTTTCGAATGAAACAAAACTTTACCTTAAGGAGTGCGTGTGAAAATGTAATTTTAACCGACGAGATTTAGAAAGCAAGTTTAATCAACGATAGCGAGATTGCAAGTGAGTCGCGGTGAGCAAATGTAGCGTAAACAAGGTCGAGATCACATCGACAATCTTAGCACTGGAAAGTCCTCTCTGCATCCGAACTGAGCGAATGTGACTTCTAGGAGAGAGCGTAGGAAAAAGCGGATACTCTGTCCTGCAATCCGACCCAGGCGTATATGACTCCTACAAGAAGTGCAGAGAAGATTCCCCCATTGACTCAAATGAGTGGCCAATTAATGTGAATAATAATTGGTATGCTATGGAAGGGGTGAATAACATATCGAACATATACATTGTCGTCAACAATGTATCGAACCTAAAAAGGAACTATGGGTCTATCTCGTTTCCTTTTGCCTGTTACAGACATATACCCAAAGACATAATACCCTGTACCACCGTGTGGTGAAGGGTATAAAAACCACGCCTATTTATGGTGCAAGAAAAATATATTTCTAAAAAATCTAAACCTATTTATAGTGCCTGAAAAATTACAGCGAATTTTTTTAAAAAGCTCGTCCATCAAAACTTCCCAAAATATCGAAATTTGTGGTGTTATCTAGCCTTCAATCAATCAATTTTATCCTCCTTCCAAGCAATATGTTACAGACACATATATTAACGACAATTGTAATCAGATTGTGTGTCATAATCTACATGGACAAATTTGTAGGTAATAAATTTAAAATGTTTCACAAATTGACCCAGTTATGATTTGATTTAGCATATTTATGTATTTTCTATGAGCAAATTTCACAAAATCAGCTTATGCACAATATCTATAATTATACTATGCATATACACAAATATCAAACACACATGCACACATTAATCTCACTGTTAGAAGTCCCCAAGCCTAAAAGTCGCTCATTATATTTGGGTTGCATTGTGTGGGTGAGTATGTGTGTGTGAGTGTTCGGTGTATTATGTGGTTTTATTTAATCTAAGATTAATTTAACCCCCAGTCAATTTTGCAGAACAATCAACAATGTATATATGTAACTAACTCTCAATTGAATGTGGGGAGTAAATATATGTATACCATATATTGCACAATCGAATTGAAGGATTTAAAATTTTGATTTGAGATTTTACACGTTCGGTGTTGGCGAGTATGTGTGTGTGCGTATTAGTTGATGTTACATAAATATCTAAAGAGTTGTAGTTGTGAATAACTAACAAACCCATTGCAAATATGGCAATTGATTGATATGGGATTTTGTTCATTTGTCAGTGAGTAAAATTGTGTTATGTAAAATATCAAATGCTGTTGTACATAATCGTGTCATGTTTATTGTTATATAATTTAGATATGAGGGTGGTCATTAATGTACTGGCTGTTGTAATAGTTGGAATTGATTTCCATGGAAATGGAGGATTTTAAAAATTATTTGACGTATAATCAATAAAAAGGCTATGACACTCAGGATAAACATATCGGAAATGGCGCGTGCCCTTTATATAGGCTCCAAGTACAATCACGGACTTATATGGACAGTGTTGTGTATTGCGTTGTCTACCCATCAATACCTCGAAATGCTAAATTGATGGGTAACAATAAAAAGTCAAAAAATAACGAACTGATACCAAATTAAACATGGACCAATAAATCCCATTTTCACTATTATAATTTCGTATTATCATAAATACTTCGAACTCTAACACAATTTTCGCAGTTTCTTAATCAGAATAAAACTTGATGTCGATGATTTATTCTGATCAAGAAACTACTGAAAATTTTGCTGACAAAGATCCCAAGGCTATATCAATTATGTTGTAAGGATATTAATGGTTTGTGTGTACCATCTTTTTGTATATCCATCATCACATCTCGACTAGCTAAACTAGACATGTGTGCCCGTCTGTCCCTTATATTTTTAAAACGAAGTACAGGCCACAGTCATGGACAAATCGTCACATAGGTTCGGTTCAGGCTAAAGAAGTCACATATTGTACTGGATATCAAATG
Organism: Musca vetustissima; assembly: GCF_032173495.1. Taxonomy (NCBI): domain Eukaryota; kingdom Metazoa; phylum Arthropoda; class Insecta; order Diptera; family Muscidae; genus Musca; species Musca vetustissima. The sequence goes on along the minus strand of NW_026885244.1, from coordinate 41,181 downwards.
GAACAAGAACTATATTTTTGTCTTCCTGGTCGCTCTTTAGGCCATAATTATGACCCGAACATCACGAAATTTTACATGGGGAAGGGAATCTGCTCAAGAATAATGATGAAGGTCGGTAAATATTTAGCGGGTCAAATATACTAAGATTTTTTTGTGAAAAATTACAAAATTCACATTTTATACGTATATATTTCCTGACCTGAGATGTTGACGGTATATAAAAGAGGAGTGATGTATGAACACGGATGTGGCTCCATCAATTCTCATACATTTTACTACTACGATTACCACCCTATAGGTCGAAAATGTAGCGCTGATTGCTAGGGAATTGAACATACAAAAAATTTCGGACATGATAAATTCATATTTAGGGAGATGAAATGAACAAAAATACTATTTATATACAATTATGTTCGGTCAATATTTAGCGGTCAAATGAATCAGGACTTTTAGAGTTTGTATCTTATGAAGAAAATGTTTACTTCGGGAAACATAATCCGTTTATCCACATTGGAAGTTGTGTAGGTTGTATCATACGGTCCGATTAAACTACTCCGAAAAATGAATGAGATATCGTAAAGATTGTGGCTGCGTTTTCCAAATAAAAAGGCCCCTGGAGGCTGAACAGAGTATAATCCTAATAAGCTCATTTTTATGCCCTTCGCCACTCTGCGGTACATTGTATATTTTTGTAACAGGCAAAAGGAAACGAGATAGACCCATGGTTCCTTTTCAGAATATGCATAAAATCATTTTCTGAGTCGATTTATGCATGCCAGCCAGTCTGTTGGTGTAGAATTGTAACCAAAGTACAGGTCGTATTTATTGAAATTAGGAAAAAATCGGTTCAGATTTAGATATAGCTCCCATATATATTTTTGTCCGATTTAAGGTAAATGGTGTACCTAAGTCCCTATATATATTTTTCGATTTCCACGACATTTGAATTAAGTTTAAAATGATGTGCGTTAAGTTTCGCGAAAATCGGTTCAGGTTTAGATTTGGTTCCTATATATATTTTCGTCCGATTTTAGGTAAATATTGCACCAAATCCCTATATATCCTTCGGCTTTCACGAAATTTGGCATAGCGTACTGAATTAAGTGTAGAACGATCTGTATTAAATGTCGTGAAAATCGGTTCAGATATATATTTTCGTCCGATTTTATGTATATGGTGCACCAAAGTCCTTAAATATCCTTAGATTTTCACCAAATTTGGAATAGCGTACTGAATTAAGTCTATAACGATGTGTCCTAAGATTCGTGAAAATCAGTTCAGATTCAGATATAGCTCCCATATATCTTTACGTCCGATTTTATGTAAATGGTGTACCAAAGGTGTATATATCCTTCGATTTGCACGAAATTTAGCATAGCGTACTGAATTGAGTCTAGAATGATGTGTGTAAAGTTTCCTAAAAATTGTCCGATTTTAAGACCCAATGTTAGGTCGATTGCCACACAATTTTGCACAACATACTAAAGTTTGTGTAACATAACATGTGTCAAGTTTTTCTAAAATCAGTTCGAATTTAGTTATAGCTCCCATATATATTTTCTTTTGATTTTAAATAAATGGTGTACCAAAGACACAAAGTTAGGCCGATTGACACAAAATTTTGAAAAACGTACTTAATATAGTTTGACCAAACGTTTATCAAGTTTAGTTGGAATCCGTCCAGATTTAGATATAACTCCCATATAGTTTCGTCCGATTTTAAGTAGGACCCAAGGACCCAAAATATGTCCATTAGGAACAAAACGTGCTGAAATTAATCTAACCTAACCTGTGACAAGTTTCGTTGAAATCCGTTCATATCTGGATATAGCTTTCTTATCGATTTTCATCCGATTTTAAGTAAATGTTGCTCCAAACTCTTCATGTTTTTTTTTTTTCAGAATAAAATCACGTAATTGCGTGTGGAAGTACAGATGTAGCTCATATATATTTCCGACCGACTCCATGTTAATTGGGCTCCAAATATTCAACGAGTGCCCGATTACCATTTGCTTTAAATCGATTTATATAATTTTCTTCCATTGTAAGAAAAGAATGACATGTTTATGGTTTGATCTAAGTCGATTCCCATTTAGATAAAGGTCACATATTTTAGTTCATCCAATTTCATGTTAATGGCTGTTAGGATGCATATTTATACCCTTCACCACACTGTGGTACAGGGTATTATGTCTTTGTGCATATGTTTGTAACAGGCAAAAATAATCGATATAGACCCATGGTTCCTTTTGAGAATATGCATAGAATCACTTTCTGAGTCGATTTATGCATGTCCGTCTGTCTGTCGGACTGTCCGTCCGTCCATGTATTTTTGTTAACAAAGTACAGGTCGCATTTATGATCCGATTTGGATGAAATTTGGCACAGGTCACTTAATTGGCCCAAGGACAACCCCTATTAAAATTGGAGAAAATCGGTCCACGTTTAGGCATAGCTCCCATATAAGGGTACCCCCAAATTTTCGGAATTTTGAGGTTCTTTAGCGCGTTTTTTAACTAAATTCGCTGAAATTTGGTACTTTCAGTTCTTATTGGGTAGCAAATCTCCCTACCAAAAATTATAAATAAAGGTCCTTTTTTTCGGATAGCCCCCATTTAAGGGTACCCCCAATTTTCGGTATTTTCGGGTTCTTGGGCTCGTTTTATAAGTGAATTCTCTGAAATTTTGTAAATTGGGTTCTTATTAGTACCAAATTACTCCACTAAAAATTATAAATATAGGTCCAGTTTTTCTGGTAGTCCCCATATAACGTACCCCCAAATTTTTGGTATTTTCGGGGTTCTGATCGTATTTTTCGACCGAATTGACTGTAATTTAGTACGTCGAGTTCTTATTAGGTAGAAAATCTCTCCACTAAATTATTAATATAGATCAATTTTTTCGGGTAGCCCCCATATAAGGGTACCACCAATCTTCGGTATTTTGGGGTTCTTGAACCAAATCCTTTTTGTAGTCGTCTATGGTAACAAACCTCCCTCCCAAAAATTAATAATATTCGCCTCTTTAAGGGGTAGTCCCAATAAAACCTCATTTACCACACTGTGGCACAGGGTATTATGCCTTTAGGCAAATAGGCACATGGTTCCTTTTGAAAATATGCACAGAATCACTTTCTGAGTTGACTCCCATATATATTTTCGTCCGATTTAAGGTAAATGGTGTACCAAAGTCCCTTAATATCTTTCGGTTTGCACCAAATTTAGCGTAGCGTAATAAATTAGGTCTAGAATGAAACTTTAGGAAACTTTACACACTGGTCCTTTAAAAATGCGACATTTGTTAAGATTCATCTGTTAAATATACCCAGAGTGGTGATGGGTATCATATAGTCGGCCCCGTCCGACTTTACTACTTTCCTTACTGGTTTTAATATACCCATAGTGGTGAAGGGTATTTTTAAACTTAGCGGAGTTAAATTTAAGCTTCTTTGGAATTAAAGTTAAACTTAATTCCAAAATAGTTTATATTTTAAACTTCAGGGAATTGTTTTAAATTAAAATTAAACTAAAATTTTTTACTGTGTACTTTCCTTACTGGTTTGACTTGTTCCAAATTCAGAAAATTCACTTTCGTAACGTACCCATTAATATAATAAAACAGATACATACCACCCACAAACGTTTCCCTGTATATTTTGTAAGGGCATTTAATCGTGTTAGCGTTTTTCGCCCATTTAAATATTTATTATTATAAATTGCAATAACTAATTGAATTCATTTAGGCGAAAATTGTCAAACAAATATGCTGCATAGAGCACATAAGAACACCTTTTACATTTGTGTGTATAGATGTAACTGTAAAATTGTTTCGCTTTGTGCATAACAAAATAGCTGAAAGTATTTCTTACTTTCAGAGTCAGAGCTATTGTTGGTTTTGTTTGTTACAACAAATTGGGGTAATTTGTAAACATATAATAAAACCATTTTGCACACATAAAGGGATTTTTAGCAAATTGGGTTATTGGTGAATTTATGTAACTATCGATACATATATATTTTGGAGCACTGTTATTAAGAGACGTTTAGAAATGCAAAATTAAATGAAAGGGAATTTTGATAAGATAATTATGGAAACCATATTAATAATTTATGATACTGCAAAAGGTGGGTTTCACATATTCAGCGGAACAAATTAATAATTTGATATTAATTTTTAAATTTTTTTTTATATTTGTATATAAAAAAATTAATTTATTATTAATATTTTAATTTTTTACTATTGAAGGAAACCTCAAAAATCCATATATTTTTTTAGTTGAGCTAATCGAAATGTAATGATGCCGTTTTGTTATGGTTTGTTTTTTGTAACACATAATCTCCATAATGTAATGTAATTTACACGAAACCCAAGAAAAAATATCATTACACAAAATTCATTAAATAAATGGTATTCACATTGTTTGGCCATAGAAACCGATACTGTGAATTTTCACATATGTGAAAAACGAGGAAACCATATTGCCAATAGCTTTTTAATTCCAATTCGAGAAAAAACACATAAAATTGAAAAAAATAATACTGCATAATAATGTTGGTATTTTTCTATATGGTTAACTAACCGAGCATTAAAAAAATGCATATAAAAAACAAATATAACAAACAATAGAATTTGCTAATAATTACATATGTGTATGCGATTGAAGTCGACTTGATGTAAGCACTACACACATATTGATGTTAGCACTACAACTAATCAAACAAACAGAGGTTTTAGGTTTTGATTTGATTTGATAATTGCCATTTATTTAGAAAATTATTTCATTGTACAGTATACTTAATGGCTACAGTATAAAATTAAACTTAAAATCTATTTCTCCTATGCCATATGGCTTACAATGAAGGAGACTACGAACTATTTTATATCTAGCGCCGCATTCGGAATGCTAGGCGAGTCTTTAAACAACCAAGTACTTATACTTACGCTCTTCAAACTTTAGGTGCCTTAAAAATTTAAAAAATAGGTCAACCTTAAATTAACTTAAAACTATCTTAAAACTAAAATTATATACAATTTCTTTTTATTGACCCGTGTTATATACAGGCTCAATATCGGCGTCAAATCTGTGGTACCTCCGATGATAGTACATTAGACGACCTTCTTCGTCGTAAAGGATTCCTCCGTCTCGCAGCTTCAGCAAAGCTGCAGGAGGGAGGTGTCTCCTTCTAAGTATGGAGTGGAGTTCCTCGTTGCACTCCAGGTATCGTTCCACAATTCCATTTTCCACAAGCTGACTCCTTTCCAAGAAGTTGAGGGCATATTTCATCATGCAGACATCGATTCGGTTGAAGTCAATTGCATTGTAGATGTTCCTATTGGCCGGACGTCTATATATCCCATTGCTATCCAGTGTTGGTCTCATTCCTACGCATGATGCCAATATATTTCTCTCCCACATGCTAATCCTTTCCATCTGGGCAGACGATATATCTGCCCATTCTGCAAAGGAGTAGGTGATGATGGGACGAATCACTTGCTTGTATATTAGCAACTTTACCTCCGAAGAAAGTCCTCCTCTCATTCGAAAGAGTCTTTGATAGGCAAAGTGGCGACAGAAGTCGAACCTTTCGTGCAGGATGATTCCAAGATTTTCATCCTGTCTGACACTCCAATGAATTCATTACCAACCTTTATAGTTGGAATGTATTTTCTGAAGCTCTTTGCAGTGGACTTGGGTTTGCCCTTGAAAACCACAGTTACACACTTTCCAACATTGAGTTCGAGTCCCCATTTGTTGAAGTAGTTGTGAAGTGTTTCCATGTACACATTCAATCTCCTTTCCACAGTGCTTCCAAAACGGCCTCGTAGCGCAAGTAGCACATCATCAGCGTACGTCAATAGCAGTCCCCTTTTAGGCGGCTCCGGTATGTCGCATACGAACAGGTTGTATAGAACTGATCCAAGCAGTCATCCCTGTGGTACCCCGGCTTTGACCGTTCGCTGTTCAGACATCTTATCTTCCACTCTTACATGGAATACTCGATCCTTCAGAAAATTTGCCATCATGCGACAAGTTTGGGGATCGAATCCGAGTGATTGCATTTTATAAAGAATGTCGTGTTGCCAAACTGTATCAACTTTGGCAAAGTCCAGACCAATTGCAATCGTTCCTTCCTTCAGTCTGAAGCCTTCGGTGACATATGTAGAGAATGCTGCCAGTGCGTTGGTTGTCGAATGTTTTGCTCGAAATCCAAACTGGCAATCTCTAAGGATTTTCCTTCCCTCAGTAACCCGGTTGATGCGTCGCAGAATAAAATGCTCCAGTAATTTCCCAAAGGGCGATAGTAGAGAAATTGGTCTGTAGCTTCCGCGCAAAGACGCATCTGCACCAGGCTATTGGAAAATAGCCAATGTTGAGGCAGTGATTAAAAAGTACCGTCAGGAAAATTAATATGGCTTCTCCTGTTTTCTTCACAGCAATGTCTGGGATTTTGTCCGTCCCGCACGACTTTTTCGGAGCACGGCGTGCTATTGCAGACCCGACCATGTCTGAGTCTATGAGTCCTTTTTCTTCTCATCTAGGTCCATCGTTGATTGCAGTTGCATCCGCCTTGAATTCGCTGCAGAAATAACGAGCGGTGCATCGTTGTACAAATCCTCCACCGCAGTGCTGACATGACTGTGGAAAGAGTTATCCCATCCATATCCATCCATATGGTCGGCTAAAATCTCGGCTTTCAGGGAGTTGTCTGCGACGATTACTCCGTCGTCATCTTGGATCCCTTTGATGGGTTGCCTGTAGGAGAGTCCAGAAGCTCTCTTTACCTTCCCGTAAGTCTTTGAGTTGACTTTGATGTTTTCAAGATAGCCAGCGAAACGACTTTTCTCATGTATGTTAATAAATTGCCTTATTATCACACTGAGATTCCTGATGTCTGCCTTCAGAATGGGATGGCGATCAGGATCTGGACTTCCGTTCGGCGATGAACCTCATTATGTTTGGCGGTAGATCACCAAGGAAACCTCTTCTTGTAGTTTGCCTTGGTACATTTTCCTCTATAGCTCTTCTGAAGACAGAGCTGAGACCGTTTACACAGTCGACCACTTCCGCTTTTGTGACACAGAGGTTTTAGGTCGCAAACGCTATCCTTATAGGTTTGTCCAATGGCATTAGTTATATATCCAAGGGTATTACTTGGACTCCTATAACTTATCAAGCGTTTATTTCATATATCCGCAACACACTTAATTTCTCAGTAAACTATAACTCTTTACCCTAATGTAGGGTGTCACCATTATTACCAAATCACCAAATCGTGCCATTCGAACACATTAGCTAGGCGACAGGTTTAGCTTGGATGGTGTCTTTTTTTGCAATCGTGGTGGCGTATTTTTTGTGAACAAACCGAAATTAGAGTTTCATTAAATGAACAAATAATGAACCAAACTAAAACAAGGAAAACCAAATGAATTTAATTATTTGCACAGAGACAAATAAACAAAAAGCAAAAAACTCCCAATGAAACGAAACAAAAAATAAATATATATTGATGGAAAAAATTAAATTACCAAAAGAGAGATAGCTTACAAAGTGGTGTATGTACACACACATTGTATGCCGGTATTAGTATTAGCCAGAAAAATTAATTAATTGTAAACACAAAATCATGATTTGGTATTTTTTTCATAGCTTAGCTTGTTGTTTGTTCGTCACTTTCAGTTTACCATTGTTTTATGCAAAAACCAAAAAATACATAACCACGAAATGGTAAAATTTGGTCCACCATAAAACAAAAGCGAAATGTTTTCTCTCCGTCCTGCAATAGCAACAAAATAATGAAAACACTTTTGTTTTCAGCAGGTGTTGCCGTTCAATTGGGTGAACTACTGATATTAAAAATGGTCGGAATTTAAATGGAATTATGTGCAGAGTTTATAATTACTTGAAAGTGCCCAGCAAGATGTGTGAATTCGAGAGTGTATTAATTAATGTTAGTAAAAATTTTAAAGTGAGAAGTTAAAAGACGTACAGATTGACCTGACTTTTTATTCCCTCCACATAGAAGTAAGTTTGGCTTAAAATGTCGAGGTAACGCAAAAACGGACGGAATCTTCCTATAGAGGACATTGAAAATATGTGAACTCATTTAAACAATGTTTTCCAAAGATCGATATTGATAAATTGTGGTGGGGAATCGGAGATTAGCCCCATGGCTAAAAATTTCGAGGTAACGCAAAAACGGACGGGATCTTAGTATAGAGCACATTGAAAATATGTGAACTTATTCAAACAATGTTTTCCACAGACTAATATTGATAAATTGTGGTGGGGGATCGTTTATTAGCCCATATTGGCCTGCTTTTCGGAAGTATAACAACATTTAAACATGCGAGTTTTCCGACATATATCTCACTAAAAATTTTGCTTGTATCCTGTTGTTCACACACAACCAAAATTTCGTCTTTGCGTATCCATGTCAATATATTAACCGACAAATTTTATGTGAATCGAACAGATTTGGCACACCCATCGGAGGAAAATAAATACCACAATTTATATAAAATAGGTTGTTGGTGGGTCGAAAACTTTTTGGCAGATAATTTTTATACCCTTATATACCGTTCAACACTATGGTACAGGGTATTATGTCTTTGTGGTGCATATGTTTGTAACAGGCAAAAGGAATCAAGATAGACCCATGGTTCCTTTTGAGAATATGCATAGAATCAGTTTCTAAGTCGATTTATGCATGTCCGTCCGTCTGTCCATGTTAGATTGTAAACACAGTAAAGGTCGCATTTATGATCCGAATTGTAAGAAAATTGGCATAGATCACTTTTTTGGCCCAAGGACGAACCCTATTGGGATAAATCGGTTCAGATTTAGTTATAGCTCCACATAATTTAGTCAGATTTTTAGAAAATGGTACACCAAAGAGTCAAATTTAGTCCGACTGGAACGAAATTTTCGGCAACGGACTGAAGTTGGGATAGCCTAAAGTGTGCCAAGTTTCATTGAATTCGTTTCATATTTAGATATAGGTCCAATATATATTTTCGTCCGATTTTTTGTGAATTGTTCACCAAAGAGTCAAATGTAGGCCGAATGGCACGAAATTTTCTACAAAGTACTGAAGTTAGGACAATCTAACGTGTGCCAAGTTTTATTAAATCGGTTCAAATTTTTATATAGGTCCCAAATATATTTTAGTCCTATTTTTTAGCAAATGGTGCACCAAAGAGTCGAATTTAGGACGATTGGCTCAACGTAGATTTATATATAGCTCCCAATATATTTTCGTCCGATATTACGTGAATCCTGCACCAAACTCTTCATGGTTGTTCGATTACCACAAAATGTTACACTACGTTCTTAAGATAGTATTGCCTAATATGTGTTAAGTTATGGTATTAAATTAAGTCTAGAATATTACGTTTCGTAAAAATTGGTTCAGATGCAAATATTTCTCTTATATATATTTTCGACTGACTTCATGTTAATTGTCCTCCAAATAATTAACTAGTAGTTTGATTTAAATCAATTTACATAATGTTACCCCTTTGCGCTAATCGAGAATATATATAAGTTATAGGTTCGAAAATGATTATTTCGATGAGTTATAAACGGAAACACTAATATATTATGGTGCAGGGTAGTAACCCTTCGATCAATAACGTCGGTTCACAGCTAAACATATTTAATTTAGTCCAATTTCATGTCAATGGTCTAAAAATGCGAAGTCTGTTAGGATGCATCTCTTGAAAATATCCAATGTGGTAAATGGTATCATGTAGTTGGCTCCATCCGACTTTACTACTACTGGTTTTAGTTCGATTTTTTGTAAATGGTGCACCAAACTCCTCAGTTTGTTCGATTGACACGAAAATTTGCACATCGTTCCAAAGTTAGTATAGCCTAACATGTGTTAAGTTTTGTTGAAATTGAATATTTTATACCTTATATTTATATGTTCGTCCGATTTTAAGTAAAGTATGCTCCAAAGAGCCAAAGTTTGTTTGATTGACACAAAATTTTACACAACATATCTTAATGGGCTTAGTAAGATTGGATGAATCCAGAACTATGTATAGCTACCATGCATGTTTTCGTCCGATTTTACCTATTTTTGTCTAATTAACACTACATTTTGCAGAACGTATCGAAAATAACGACTAGTAAGTTTGGACGAAATCGGTTCAAATTTAAATATAGTTCCTATATATATATGTTCATCCGATTTTATGTACATGGTGCATGCTTCTCCGATTGTGGCCAAATTTATGTTAATTGTGCGCCTGGGTGAACTGGGGTCCAATTTAGATTAAATGTTGCACAGCGCGCTGTTCTGCAGCATAATGAAAAGTTTTCTTTAAATCGATGTGCATTATGTTGTCCCATTGTATTAAAACGACTCTGCCCTTACTCACTACTTCCTTTACTTGGTTTATACTCGGTAGTCTTGGGCAGTCTCGTTCAGAACAGTGATCGAACGAACTAGTTCATTTTTATTTAAAATTGAACTAGTCCGTTCACCTCGTTCAGTTACCCTATATCGTTCAAATGATCACTCAGTTCAATTGGTATTGCATTTAAGCTGCCAGTTCCATCAACTGCAAAAAATGATGACCTTTCCCAATCATTCGAAGAACTTGACTATCTATTTTCTGCACACTGTTATATTCGACTGCATATTACAGTCGTTGCTCCGGACACATGTGCCACTTCTTTCCTTGTTTCCTCCTCTCTTCTATTAAAGCATATGGGTATCCTTTTAAATGTCGCTTTAAATTATTTACTGTCCCTCTAGCTACTGCAGTATTTGCATTTGGTCTTTTGAACACCGCAATGGAACATTTTTTCTTGTTTCTTTTTTTCAATTTATTAGATTTTACATGAAGTTGATCTTGTTTGACGTCTTTCTGTTGGTCAAAACCAGATCATCCCTGAACGACACTGAAGGTGTAAAATAAAATTCTGTGTCGTTCAGTGACCGACAATGTTTGGTAAACCAAATCGTTCAATGAACGACAATAATAAACATTGAACTAAATCGTTCACTCGTTCAGTGGACTCACTCGTTCAATTGAACTGGGTCGTTCACGAACGAGACAAGACTAATACTCGGTTAGCTGTCTTGTTTAATTTGGCTGTCAATTTACAATAAAATTTGCATATCCTATTACTCCTCCGTGTTTGCGCCGTCACTTGTTGTTACAGTTCTTCCTAGATAGAATAACTTAACGACGGCTTGTAGCATGAGTTTTTTTGTACTGGTGTGGTTAATTTTCATGGCATGACAGTTTTCGTATTATTAACCTGAAGTCCAGCATTGTTAGCCAGTCTATCCAGTCATAATTTCATTCAGTACAATTGTGAACAATATGGGCGAAAGAGGGCTTATGTTAAAAACAGAGTTCTGCATTGCTTATATTATTCGATTTTTATCCTTCACCACACTGTGGTACAGGGTATTATGTCTTTGTGCATATGTTTGTAACAGGCAAAAATAATCGAGATAGACCCACGAAATTTGGCACAACGTATTGAATAAAGCCTAGAATGATGTGTGCTAAGTTTCATTTATATATAGCTCCCATATATATTTTCGTCCTATTTAAGGTAAATGGTGCACCAATGTCCCTAAATATCTTTCGATTCGTACGAAATTTGGCACAGCGTACTGAATTAAGCCTAGAATGATGTGTGCTAAGTTTCCTGGAAATCGGTCCAGATTTAAATATAGCTCCCATATATATTTCCCGTCCGATTTAAGGTAAATGGTGCGCCAAAGTCCCTAAGTATCTCTCGATCTGCACGAAATTTGGCACAGCGTAATTAATTAGGTCTAGAATGATCCTGAAAATCGGTTCAGATGTAGATATAGCTCCCATATATATTTTCGTCCGATTTTAAGTAAATGGTGCACCAAAGTCTCTACATATCCATCGATTTGCATGAAATTTGACATAGCGTACTGAATTTATACTAGAATGATGTGTGCAAAGTTTCGTGAAAATCGGTTCAGATTTAAGTATAGCTCCCATTTATATTTTCGTCCTATTTTGTGTAATTGGTGCACCAAAGTCCCTATATCTCTTTCGATTTGCTCGAATTTTGGTATAGGGTACTAAAATAAGTCTAGAATGATGTTGCTAAGCTTCGTGAAAAGCTAGACCGATTTACACAACGTTCTGATGTAATATAAATTATTCTCTGGCAAGTTTCCCCGAAATCGGTTCAGATATATTCTACATATGTTAGGATACATATGTAGAATATACCCAAAGTGGTGAAGTGTATCATATGGTCGGCTCAGTCCGACTTTACTACTTTCCTTACTGGTTTTGTGTCCAGTTTTCCAACCTATGCGTGTAATTTGGCTGTCAATTTCCGATGAAATTTGCACATTCTGTTACTCCACCGTTTTTGCAATGCCGCTCGTTGTTACAGTTCTTCCCAAATTGAAGAACATATCGGCGGCTTGTAGCATGAAATTTTCTGTACTGGTGTGGTTAATTTTCATGGCCACAGTTTTCGTATTATTAACCTGAAGTCCAACATTGCTAGCCAGTCTCCCCTTGGTCTTCTAATGTTTCAGCTGTAATATGGTACTGTGAGTTCCCACTACGTAGAAAATCTTCCAACTAAAAATGGTCAATATTGATCCGCTAATAAAGATAGCCGCCATATAACGCTACGTACTATATTTGGTATTTTGGGGTGTGTGGGCACGCCTTTGATCCAAATTGGCTGTAATTTAATATTTTAGATTTTCACAGAGTAGATGATATCCATACCAAACGTTGGGAACGTTTTTCAACCGAATAGACTCTAAAATCTTCCTGCCAAAAATTATCAATATCGGTTTAGCAATTTTGGTATTGTGAAGGATTTAATTGCATTTTCCCATCCTATGTTGCTGTAGCCCCCATATAAGGGTAACGTCCCATTGAAGGTTTTAGTCGCATTTTCTCATTGTATTTGATAGTCTGAAATATTGGATGATATTACACATTATTTCCGCAAAATTGTATATACTCCATGTTTTGATTATATACGTTTGAACCGATTTTTTCATCAAAATGGCTATAATTTCGGTTCCATTCCTCCAATTAATTTCCTTCAATTGTCTCCATAAAATGTCCCGTTTAATTTTCAGTATGTTGAAGTCTACTCATTATATATTATTATATATTTCGCATTTGCAGATTTATTCTAAGTTATCATCTTTTGTAGTAGACCCATAGACTTGACTTGATTAGATTTCATACAAATGTACATTTTATGGAAGAGATACTCGAACGAATCGGTTCTTTCTTTAGGAGGAACTCAGATATGGTAGGGGTGCAAATGACAGAGAATCGGACGAATCACTATCGATATGTCGATAAGCATTTGTTTGAAATTAATTGATTCTCAAGCACTTGGGGATTTGAGATTTTATTTTTCTACGGCACATTTTTCATCGTATCAAAGTATATATTCTTATTAGAACTATTGTGAGGACATGTAAACATATTTGAACATACAATATATAATCCATTGTCCCCTAGAATTTATCTTGAAGTTTTTTGGTCGGTTTTCAATACTACTTTTGGTAGGTAAATAACACCTTAAACGGCAATTCTAGCAAAACACTATACGGGTGGGGGAGTTCGATATCGATGTAAACTTAACTCAACTTAAAATGTAAACCAATGCTTACTTGTTTATCGTGTGAGTGAAACTCTTTTTTTCGAGAAAAAAATATGTTAAATAATGCATAAATTTCATTCGATTTTTTACACCAACAAAAATTTTATTCATGCATCTTTGAAGGAAGTTGCAGAAGTAGCAAACAAAAAAAAAAAAATCAAACAGCAACAACAACCATATTGTAATATGGTTTATTCATATTTATTTGCCACATCTGAGATTTTTTTATGAAACGTGTGTGTATGTGTGTGTGCTTTATACCATAGTTGTGTGTAGTACTTTCAACACCATAACCAGCCAAGTATTGCCAGGAGGCAGGAGTAATATTTGAATGTCCGTCTTTTGGGATTTTCACTTTTTTCAGGGATGCTGGGAAGGGTGGTCGTCAGACATGCATTTTGAAAGTTATTGACACCTACTCGTGATCATGGCGATTATTGTTAAACAAAATGCCTTCGCTGTCTTGTTGTGCCCTGTTTGGTGGCTGCCAAAAATAACAGACAAAAGAACTTGGAGTTTTTGTTGGCCAGTAATTTTTTTTCTCCACTATTCGGCGAATTGGTCTTTTTTTTTGGGAAGACGGGCGGATGGACAGACAACAGGGAAAAAATGTTAATGCACCAAGTGCTAGCTAGCAACAGGCAGGCAGGCGTGCAACACCAACTACCATCTACCAAAAAGGTGTTGGTTGGATGGTTGTTTTTGGTCTATAAGCAGCAGCAGCAGTGGTCTTTAAGTCTAATACATTGCTCAAAAGAAAAGAGCAACTGCAACAACAACAACGCCAACAACATCAAGAAAAGAGTTATATCCAAAGGAGTTTAAATCGTGCATTTAGGCATAATTCGTGTTTTCATTTTTTAAACAATTTTTGTTTTCTTCGTTGTTGGTGTTGTCGTTTTTTATTCGCCTCTTTGATGCTTTGTACCTAAAAAAGGCACTTCCATCACTGTTGTTGTTCTTGTTGTTGCTGTTTTCACTGTTGCTGCTGGGTTGCATATTAGTTGCCTATTAGGATTTGATGTGTCAGTTAGTTAGTAACTAGCAACAATAGTTGTAGCTAATATTGTGGGATAGGGTATTATTCTGATTTGGAATGATGCCATTTTTATCGGACGAAAATATATATGGAAGCTATACCCAAATATCTAAATCTCAACCGATTTTTACGAAACTTGGCACACAATATTCTGGACTAAATTCAGTACGTTATGCAACATAAGAACTTTGGCACATTATTTAAATTAAATAGGACGAAAAAATATATATCTAGATCTGAACCGATTTTACGAAACTTGGCAGACATCGCTCTATGGCTCAATTCAATACGTCATGCCAAATTTAAAAGCGAAGTTCAAATGGGAAGATATATAGGGACTTTGGTGCACCATTTACATGAAATCGGAAGAAACTATATACGGGAGCTACATCTAAATCTGGGCCGATTTTCATGAAACTTGGCAGACATCATTCCAGGCTCAATTCAGTACGTTATGCCAAATTTCGTACAAATCGAAATATATATAGGGATTTTGGTGCACCATTTACCTTACATCGGACGAAACTATATATGGGAGCGATATCTAAATCTGAACTGATTTTCTCGAAACTTGGCACACATCATTCTAGACCTAATTCATTACGCTGTGCCAAATTTCGTGCAAATCGAGATATATATATAGGGACTTTGGTGCACCATTTACCTTAAATCGGACGAAACTATATATGGGAGCTATATATAAATCTGACCCGATTTTCTCGAAACTTAGCACACATCATTCTGGACCTAATTTAGTGCTCTGTGCCAAATTTCGTGCAAATTGAACGATATATAGGGACTTTGGTGCACCATTTACCTTAAATCGCACGAAACTATATATGGGAGCTACATCTAAATCTGACCCGATTTTCTCGAAACTTGGCAGATATCTCTCTAGGCTCCATTCAGTACGTTATGCCAAATTTCGTGGAAATAGAGGGATATATAGGGACTTTGGTACACCATTTACCTTAAATCGGACGAAAATATATATGGGAGCTATATCTAAATCTGAACCGATTTTCCCATTTTCAATAGGGTTCGTCCTTGGGCCAATTAAGTGACCTGTGCCAAATTTCATCCAAATCGGATCATAAATGCGACCTGTACTTTGTTAACAAAAATTCATGGACGGACGGACAGACGGACATGCATAAATCGTCTCATAAAGTGATTCTATGCATATTCAACAAACGTATGCACAAGACGTAATACCCTGTACCACACTGTGGTGAAGGGTATACAAATGCACGAATTGGGCAACCCTGCAGACAGACAGCGTGTTGAAGATCTGGAAGGAGCTGTTTGAAAATCTTCTGGTATCAAATAGTGACGGTGAAGAAGATACACCAGAACCAATAAGATATGACGGTACATTCTTCAAAATTAATATGGCTATGCAGGATAACATTAACTGGCACAAGGTCAGCAGTTAAAGTCGGAAAGGACCTCTCGGAGCCCTTCAATACCGAACGAGGATTCAGATTCAGATACATTGCTCACTGTAACAGCCATCTTTGAACGAATTGAATAGGAGTCTACCAAAGTGGGTATCAAAGCACAAGACCTTCAGTAGGCTTGCACCAACTGTGGAACATGAAAACTACAGTTTCGACTTTATATCGGTACCGCCATAAACAAAACTAATAACATCAGCTTTGAAGCACGGAGAAGAATAGTGTTGGCCATCAGATGATACTATGGTCTGAGTAAGCAATTCAAGAAAATTCAAGCAATTCAAAAAATGGTCACACTATGCTTCTAATTCCCCGTTCATAGTGAAATCCATCAGACTTCTCTCCAAATACTCATCATACGAAAATTATCTACCCTTTTGCCTCATAATGGAATTACTTTTTTGTTTTGTCTATTTTTCAACGATTATTATTCTCATAACACCCGAAAAAAAAATAATAATAAACACCACGTTTCTTTTCATTTTTGCTGGCTGCCTTCATTTCGCGTTGTTAGTCACACGGGCGAACATGCCGATGTTTTTTTCTTTATGTTTCCTTCACGTTGGCAAAAAATCAAAAAATTCAATGGGGGGAATTTAAGTTTTCTTCATGAATCTAACACTCTCGTCATCAGTTGTAAGTATGTCTGTCACAGAGCGATTTATGTTGAATAGAGGGAGGGCATAGCCGACAAAAAAAAATCGAAAAAACACGAAATCAACGAAAATTGCAACGTGATATGTTAATCAAAATGTCGAGCATTACAAAATAGCCAACATAATATTATGTAATATACCATGAGTGAGCATAATTTTGGTTAACAAGATAGTTTTTGTTTTTGATGTTAACAAATAATAGAAATTAGCCAAAAACGTCAAAGTGCAGGCAAAACAATTGATTGCTTATATTATATTATTTAGTTTTTTTTTTGTGATTCGAAAAGGTTGAGATTTTCATAAATATGATATTAATTAGATTGGATAATGGTGGTAAAAATTTGACATTAAAATGGGTATTATAAAATAAAAACTAATTTCAAATATTTAAAAATGTTGAAATGTTTTAGACGTGAATTTTTAAAGAATATTTTTTCAAGGACTAATCACAGAAATAGGCTTGGATTTTTAAAGAAGATTTTTTCAAGGACTAATCACAGCAATAGGCGTGGATTTTTAAAGAATATTTTTTCAAGGACTAACCACAGCAATAGGCGTGGATTTTTAAAGAATATTTTTTCAAGGACTAACCACAGCAATAGGCGTGGATTTTTAAAGAATATTTTTTTCAAGGACTAATCACAGCAATAAGCGTGGATTTTTAAAGAATATTTTTTTCAAGGATTTTTTTCAAGGACTAACCACAGCAATAGACGTGGATTTTTAAAGAATATTTTTTTCAAGGATTTTTTTCAAGGACTAACCACAGCAATAGACGTGGATTTTTAAAGAATATTTTTTTCAAGGATTTTTTTCAAGGACTAACCACAGCAATAGGCGTGGATTTTTGAAGAATATTTTTTTTTTCAAGGACTAACCACAGCAATAGGCGTGGATTTTTAAAGAAGATTTTTTCAAGGACTAATCACAGCAATAGGCGTGGATTTTTAAAGAAGATTTTTTCAAGGACTAACCACAGCAATAGGTGTGGATTTTTAAAGAAGATTTTTTCAAGGACTAATCACAGCAATAGACGTGGATTTTTAAAGAAATTTTTTTCAAAGACTAATCACAGCTATAGGCGTGGATTTTTAAAGAAGATTTTTTTAAAGAACTAATCACAGCAATAGGCGTGGATTTTTAAAGAAGATTTTTTCAAGGACTAATCACAGCAATAGGCTTGGATTTTTAAAGAAGATTTTTTTTAAAGATAAACTGAGCTATAGGCGTGGATTTTTAAAGAAGATTTTTTTTAAGGATAAACAGAGCAATAGGCGTGGATTTTTAAAGAAGATTTTTTCAAGGATAAACAGAGCAATAGGCGTGGATTTTTAAAGAAGATTTTTTCAAGGACTAACCACAGCAATAGGCGTGGATTTTTAAAGAATATTTTTTCAAGGACTAACCACAGCAATAGACGTGGATTTTTAAAGAATATTTTTTCAAGGAACAACCACAGCAATAGACGTGGATTTTTAAAGAATATTTTTTCAAGGACTAACCACAGTAGTAGGCGTGGATTTTTAAAGAATATTTTTTCAAGGACTAACCACAGTAGTAGGCGTGGATTTTTAAAGAATATTTTTTCAAGGACTAACCACAGTAGTAGGCGTGGATTTTTAAAGAATATTTTTTCAAGGACACAATTAGAATATTAAGAGCATCTCTTGTATATGTCCAAAGTGTTTTACGATTCTCCGGAACACCTTTTTTGTCTCCTTTTACGATTTCCAATTTAAGTAATTGTAACACATTATCACATACTAACAATTACCTAAAACAAATTGTACCCTTACAATTTACAGCAGCACTTCTCTTTAAAGTACATCTTGTGCCCAAAAAAATTTCCTTAAATGATATAAATGTTAAATTTTGTCAACCTTTTTGTTTTGTGTGGCGCAAACGGAAATAAATTTCCATTTATTTTAACTGCTCTGCTTTTGCTGTGCTCAGTGGCACCTGTCTCCTGTCTCATTTCACCAGCGGCCAGCTTTTGACTGGCCGTTCAAAAGGAAACAGCCAGCGTAGGTATTAATTTACAATTTGTTTTCATTGAGGTTTTTTGTTCTCCCTGCTCGAAGCTTGTTAAGCAGCAATCTGAACGTTGATGCGATGCGATGGCGATGCTCAATTTTATACAAATCATCATTTTTAACAATTTGTTTTGTTATCATCACCGTTTTGTATTCGTTTCGTTTTTTTCAGTTTTTTTTCGTTTGGCATTTGTATTTTTGTCGGAATTATACCCGCATAATTGAGTTTTTCCCATTGCCAATGGCAGCATTAACCAACCAACCAACCATCCAACTAACCGACCATTGGCAAATGGCTCCCTAACAAGTTGCACGTGCTGCAGGCATAACAACATCCACGAGTGGTAAAGGCGATATAGTCCAATGTTCCAGTTAATTAGAGTTTTCAACACCTGCCGTTCACTTGTTGTTGCTGTGGTTGTTGTTTTTTTATTGATTTCTGTTCTGCTTTTCAACTAAATATTTTTTGTTTTGTTCAAAGCTAAGGATTTTGTATTATTGATGAGTTAGATTGAAAATGAATATTCAATGGGTATAGAATATGCGAGATTTTAGGAGAGGTGTATAGGGATTGAAAGGCATTTTCAGTGCAGCTATGTAATTGTATCAGTAAAAAGTTAATACGTTATATTCTCTCTGAAAAACATGACCCTATGATCGAGATTCTATTGCTCTTGAATGTATGAGCTACTAAGTTATTAATTATACCCATGAAATAATTTGCGAAGTGATATAAAATAGGCTATGACGTTGTTAAGTTCGACGGTAGATATTTGCAATCTCTGTGATACTAAAATGCGAAATTACAATCACTTCAGTTGGAAAATTAGACATGAACCTTTAAAATACCTCAAAGGACACACATCAGTCTAGACCTAATTCTTTACGCTATGCCAAATTTCGAGCAAATCGAAAGATATATACGGACTTTGGTACACCATTTACATTAAAATTTCGTGCAAATCAAAATTTTTAAACGGACTTTGATACATCATTTACATTAAATCGGACGAACATATATATGTGAGCTATATCTAAATCTGGACCGATTATAAGGAAAGTTAACACACATCATTCTAGAACAAATTCAGTACGCTGTACCAAATTTCGTTTAAATCGAAAGATATATAAGGACGTTGGGTCACCATTTACATTAAATCGGACGAAAATATATGTGGGAGCTATATCTAAATCTGGACCGATTTTCAGGGAACTTGACACACATCAGTCTAGACCTAATTCTTTACGCTATGCCAAATTTCGAGCAAATCGAAAGATATATAGGGACTTTGGTACACCATTTACATTAAATCGGACGAAAATATATATGGGAGCTATATCTAAATCTGGACCGATTTTCAGGAAACTTAACACACATCATTCTAGACCTAATTCAGTACGCTGTGCCAAATTTCGTGCAAATCGAAAGATATATACGGACTTTGGTATACCATTTACATTAAATCGGACGAAAATATATATGGGAGCTATATCTAAATCTGGACCGATGTACACGAAACTTGACAGACATCACTCTAGTCTCAATTAAGTACGTTATACCAAATTTCGTGCAAATCGAGGGACATATAGGGTCTTTCGTGCACCATTTACCCTAAATCGGACGAAAATATATATGGGAGCTATATCTAAATCTGAACCGAGTTTTCCCAATTTCAATAGGGTCAACAATGAGCTGTGCCAAATTGGGCCAAACACATGAGCTGTGCCAAATTGCATCCAAATTGGATTATAAATGCGACCTGTACTTTGTTTACAATTTAACACCAACAGACGGACATACGGACGGTCGGCCATGCATAAATCGACTCAGAAAGTGATTCTATGCATATTCTCAAAAGGAACTATGGGTCTATCTCGTTTCCTTTTGCCTGTTACAAACACATGCACAAAGACATAATACCCTGTACCACAGTGTGGTGAAGGGTATAACTAGCACTCTATTCTTAGAAATTATTGCCAGATTATGAGGTAAATATTTCACTGTCGCAGGATATTGCATAGTAATACCATGCAGCAGCCAGCAAATATATATCCCTCTAGGAAAGTTTGAATTAGTAAAGTTGGGAAGTTATGAAAACACCTCTGTAAAAAATATTACAAGTTTGAAACAGTCTTACAGGATCACAGACTACATCATGTATTCCACACAATGCCGGGCATTGGAATTGTTGGAAATTATCTTTTAGAGGAAATCATTTGTAAAGAAGTCAGTTTTAACTTCTTATACCCCAAACATATCAAACTAATTTGGGATCTATTTCATTTAAAACTACAGAATAATTCTCATAGATTTTAATGTGATGGAGGTTTATCTGTGTAGCTTGGGTCATTAGGTTGTGCTGATGCTCTTTTTGCCTTTCTTATTGCTGATGTTTAGGTCAAAACCTCTATAAGTATTTGTTGGCTTGCTCTTTAGCGTTAAGAATTGTGTGTCCGATAGCTGCTTTGCAGAAATCAAATTGATTATGTTGTGATAGGCGGAATGTATTCATCCAGTGTGTTAGACATTCTATTGATCCGAGGATCGAATATCGGTTCGGAGCATTTGCTGCTTTGGCAGCAAAGGCTCGCACAATCTTAATGTAACAGCAAAGATGGAACCTAACATAACACGGAAACTTGGCGTCTAAAAGCTGCACACAATATATAATAACTATATAACTTACCCATCTGCTTGGTGGAAGCACTCCTTGTTCCGAAAATATAGAACCCAAATGACAAAAAAATGCCCACTCTCTACAAACCGCAAGAAAAGGGCAACACTTGGGTATCAAAGACTAAAATCAACAAATCCATGATACGATGAAAAGTGGGGTGAAACACGCAGAGGCAAACCTACAAATATTTGGAACATGTAGACGAGGGAAAATGATACGAAATGTGAGAGGAGAATCGCATTTTCAGAAGCAAAATTCAAAAGTCGGACGGGGCCGACTATATAATACCCTTCATCACTATGGGTACATACAAGAGGCGCTAATATATACAATATCCTGTAAATAGAACATATATATCATCTTTAGAGAACCTTTGAATGGAATCAGGCGAAATTAAATGTGTGATCTACATAGATATTTGAACCTATTTCAAAACCCCGTAAATATATCATTCTGAATTCTTGGACTTGGATTCTTTGGTGTACTATTTGTATGAAATCGAGCAAAATTGTGTATGTATGTAAATCTGGACCTAATTGGCATGTATCATTTGGTATGCTGCAGCGCAAAGCGCTGTGCACATACATAAAATCAGACGAAAATATATGGGAGATATATCTAAATCTAGACCGATTTTTACGAAACATTGCACACATCATTCTAGACATAATTCAATATGTTTTGCCAAACTTCGTGGAAATCGAAAGAAATATAGGGCCTTTGGTGCTACATTAACTTAAAATCGAAGAAAACATATATATAAATCTGAACCGATTTGCACGAAACTTAACACACATCATTCTAGACTTAATTTAGTACGATATGCCCATTTTCGTGCAAATCGAATTATATTTAGAGGCTTTCGTACACTATTTACATAAAATCGGACCAAAATATATATGGAAGCTATATCTAAATCTGAACCGATTTACCCCAATTGGATTCGTCGTTGGGCCGAATAAGTGACCTATGCCAAATTTCATCCAATTCAGATCATAAATGCGACCTGTACTTGGATTACAATTTAACATGGGCAAACAGACTTAGAAAGTGATTCTTTGCATATTCTCAAAAGGAACCATGTGTCTATCTCGTTTCCTTTTGCCTGTTATAAACATATGCACAAAGACATAATACCATGTACCACAGTGGGGTGAAGGGTATAATGAACCCAAAACGAAAATGAAAAAATGAACGTATTTAGAATCATTCGCAAGCGAATTTTGCGCACCTAGTTTTTAAACGAATTTTCTTATTGAAGTGACCACAATTTGGCATATTGATGGTGGGTCGGCATCCGCATCGTGGAATGAATAAACTAAGCATTTAAATTATATATGTACGTTTTGGTACAGCTCTCACATATTATAGATACCAATTATAGGAATTTTCAGTATCGCTCACCTTACAATAGCCGAAGTAAATTCCACACTTCCTCAATCAAAGTGTGTAATGCATATTCATCTGAATTTTTTACACAACATGAAGACATATAGAGAACAATAATTTATTAAAAAATCGCAATTTGTTAACGATATCGGATTTTTGGTGGCTAACAACACCTATGCAGACCAATATTGGGCACAGTCGAAATCGTTTTTAACAACACCATTTATGCCGACATATCAGTAATAACGAATTATCCAAATGGATCGAGAAACGTTCAGAAGTTCATTTGATATCGTTTATAAAGACATATCGCTTTTAGCGACCAAATGACCGTCGTTATAAGCGATTTCGATATATGCCAACGCATGGCAATAAATAAAGAAGTCCCGCTTAGTTTTTGTTATGTAAAAATGCATATCCTAGTTTTCCTACCTTAGTGTCTGTAATGTTGTTTGTTTTTTTGTAAGACTAGAAACGACCGACAATTTACCATGACATTGTGGCTATATATAGGTCCCTCCTTTTTAAAGAACTTTTTGAATGTACACCACAGGGTGAAGAGTATAAAAAGTTCTGCCGGGTCGATCTTAACCGCATTATAGTTGTTTGCTAAATGAATAGCACTCCATTGACAATTATAAATTTCAATATTTCTACACGAGGTATAATACCTATAAGTAATTATTGGTATACCTCGTGTAGAAAGTCCTGTCCCACTTTAATGCTTTTCTAACTGTTATTCATTTGAATAAAATATATTTTAAAATCCCAGAAAACTTGGTAGAACCCATATAATTTACTAATTTTGTGCTTATATTCTGTGTTCATAGTAATCTCATTACTCCTAATAATTGAGAGTCCGGAATATAAACATAACATCAGAGTTTTTTTTTCTTTCTTAATGCTATAACATTTTAACCTTAGCCACCTTAATGAAATCATTATGCCGATTAAAGCAGTTTTATGTTTGTAATTAGCCTTATCATTAACGTTTTTTATAATACTCATCTGGGGCAATTTGTTTTAGATTTTCTGGTATTTATTGTTATTCCTAAAAAGAATTTTTATTCTAGTGGCCTTTGCAAACATTTCGAAAGGTATTTTCATTGTTGTGGTTGTTGTTGGCCGTTGTTGGTTTTTTCTGTGCTTTGTTCTTGCGATAATTTTAACTTCTAAAGCTTAACTTTAGCACAGTCATTCATTTATGCCAAACATACGATATAAGTATGTACTACTACGGCTACGTGAAGCACACTTGACTCAATTGTTTGCATTGTTCTGGCTGTCATCATTATTTTCACATACCATATAACTCGGACATAAATAGCTTCCTATCTCCTCGCTCGCTACCTTTAACAAAAGAGTCATGTCAGCGTTGGATGATAATGGTGGTTGGATGCTACCGAACGGTCGCCTTCGTTGCCCATACCAGCAGCCGTGGCAGCACATTTTTATTGTGTGAATATCACGGATGCAGTTCGTTTACGATGCGCTATACACTATGGAAGACGATGATGATGATGGTGGTGGGGCCGATGCCGGTGATTGCCCAGTGCAATTGAGGCTTTGTTATCGTTTGTTATTTTAGGTGCAATTGCCTGCAAAATCTTAGAGGCCATCCAGCCAGCCAGCATGATATGGTCCATTTCAAACCGTGGTGCACTTGACATAATAAACAGTACAGCTATCTGTAAATGAGTGCAATTCTAGCATTGCATTTATTAATGCCAAAGTTTTATAGTGGCTATTGGCAGCTCAAAGGCACTAACACTAATGAAGTTCCATTATTATCGTCATCACCAACATCTTTATCATCGTTATCCACAACAACAACACTTATCATTGTTATGGCAATAACTATGTTTATCATTATCAACATTTTCATGATTTCCATCATCATTATCAGCATCAGCATCATTCGATGCAGTTATCCTCATTATCATCATCAATGTCATTCAGAGCTCATCATCAAAGCAATGTTCTCATTATCAGCTGCAGTGCTCTAATAACCATCTATAAAGGATGGGAAATCGTTGACCAAACATAACCATAAACATCAATTCACATAGCCATACAAACACACACACACATACATCTATGTATATATTGTTCCTTAGAAACATCATGAGACAGTGGCCTTTCTCACCGACATAAACACACACACAGTGACCGAACGGCCTGAAGAGAAGTCGAAGAAAAAAGGAAGCGCCACCAAAAGGCACATGTAAGCTGTCAAACTTTAAAATTTGCCATGACATTTAACATGCCATAGTTAGTTGTCGTTTATTGTTGAATCAGGCGTCGTCGTTGTGGACATTTAAGTCGTCGTCATCGTCGCCGCCGTTGTTGCTGTTTGTCGTTTGTCGGAAACTCAACTATGTATTGACCATAATAATAATAAACATACATACAGATATATTATTTGCTATGTTGCATCTTCAAATACCGCTCTATAACTCAATACCTGATGGAACAAGAAGAAAAATAATAGTAATAAAAAAACACAATTGTATCTTTTAGTGCAATGTCATCACCCCAACAAAAGAATAATGGGTTAAATCCAATGGTACCTTTGAAGTAACAAAATGAATTTGGTGGTTTTATATTTTTAAACCTGTAAGGAAATATCAAAAGTCGGACGGGGCCAACTATATGACACCCTTCACCACTTTGGGTACATGCAAAAGATGCTCATATGTACAATATCCTCTTTATATAATAGACATAATAGACATGCCGAAGCTGCCCCAGTCTCCTCTACCATGATACGTTGAAATTTCTACCAACCGTACCGTAGGAAAAGTTTGTTTTCCTTGGCTTTCGCACAAATATACAAAGAAATTTTGAAAAAAATGAGATCTCGCAGATTAAAAATTGATTTGTCATCATGTATCTATAAATATCCGCCCAGAACAGCGACCGAAGAAGAGTCAAATTCATCGATCAAGAAGTAATTAGTGAAATCTTTTTCCATTACGAAGCTTATATGTGAACTAGGGGCGAAAAGCGAAATATGCGGTATTGTGATTCTTCCCCTTTATTAATTTCCAAAGGGATTTACAATCGATAAAAACAGCTCCGAAATATTTATTGGAAAACACTTTATAATACCCACATAAAGGTGCCGCTACACTTTCAGTATTTTGATTAAACGGGTTAAGCCATATTTTCCAAGCGAAAAACTTCTAATTTGCCACAAAAGCCCTACCCCATATTATGTATTTTGATGGTATTACCTAACAATTTGCCAAACATTGGTATTTCAGTTTGTCGGAGGGCAAAAATTCCTTCTTGGACTTGATCTCCAATATAGGTGTTCTGAAGGAAACCCTTATAGTGAGTATAATAAATTCGATTTAAGCTGACAAATAAGGAACTCTATAAAATAAGGATGTTAAAGTCGGCCCTCCCTAACCAAACCGAACAAGGAACCAGAAATTGGGTCTGCATCAGCATCGAATGCCTCTATAACCAATGAGAACATTTTCAGTAGACGAAAACCTTTGAGAAGGTCTTAAAGAAACCGAAGTCCTCTGATGAGGACTTTTATGGACAGAATATATTCGAGAAAGACGTATATAGACATAAGACCTTTGTAGATCAATAGCTAGAAAACTTTGAAAAGGTCTTCATTAAGGAATAGACTGCTAAGAAGGTGCAGAAGTAGTAAAATGACACAAACAGTAGATATATGTATATCAAAATCGGCTTTTGAGAAGGTTTTCAATATGTGATAGACTTTTGCTAATATCTGCAATAAAGCGAACCCCTTTGAGGAGGATATAATTCAATAAACACAAGTTCTCTTAAGATATCCCTTACATTCAAGGCCCTTCAGAAGATCTTTTATAGATAGTAGACCTTTGTGAATGTCTCAAATAAACGGAAGCCATTTGTGGAGAATTTATGTAGACCGAGGATCTATAAGAAGGCATTTTAAAACCAAAAGACCTTCCAATGATCTTCTTTGAAAAAGCTCGTCTAAATAGATTTTCTGTAGCGCCAAGGCTCTTCAAGCAGCATAAAAAAAATTAATACTAGTAAAATTTAGTATAGAAGTCACTTTTGAGAGTGTGCATAGAATCACTTTCTAAGTCGATTTATGCATGTCCGTCCGTCTGTCCATGTTAAATTGTAAACAAAGTACAGGTCGCATTTATGATTCGAATTGGATGAAATTTCGCACAGGTCATTTATTTGTCCCAAATTGGGAAAAATCGTTTCAGATTTAGATATAGCTCCCATATATATTTCCGTCCGACTGAAGGTAAATTGCGCCCAAAGTCCCTATATATCTCTCGATTTGCACCAAATTTGACACAACGTGCTATATTAAGCCTGAAATGATGCCTGCTAAGTTTAATGAAAATCGGTTCAGATTTAAATAAAGCTCCCGTATATATGTTAGTCCGATTTAAGGTAAATGGTGCACCAAAGTCCCTATATATCTTTCCATTTGCACGAAATTTGGCACAGCGTACTGAATTGAGCCTAGAATTATGTGTGCTAAGTTTCGTGAAAATCGGTTCAGATTTAGATATAGCTCCTATATATATTAGTCCGATTTAAATCGAAACTTAGCACACATAATTCTAGGCTTAATTCAGTGCGCTATACCAAATTTCGTGCAAATCGAAAGATATATAGGGACTTTGTTCACCATTTACATAATATATATTTTGGCCCGATTTAAGGTAAATGGTGCTCTAAAGTACCTATATATATTTCGATTTGCATGAAATTTGGCACGGCGTACGGAATTATGTCTAGAATGTTGTGTGTAAGGTATCGTGAAAATCGTTTCAGATTTAGATATAGCTCCCATATATACTTTTGTCCGATTTAATGTAAATGGTGACCTTATATATTCCTCGATTTGCACGAAATTTGGCACAGCGGCTCTAATTCTGTTAGTCAGTTCACATCACTAATAGATAAAGATCACATAGCACAAGTTCTTTCGTAAGTGCGACAATCCACTTTCCTTACTGTTTTTTTTTGTTTTTTTTGTGAGGTGCTTCAAATTGTTGCATCAAGCCTTATGGTAGCCCTATATAGGAGCTTAAAGAAGGGTTTATATAGAGTCCCTTTTCAAAAGGTGCTCTATAGACGGATAGGTCTTCAGAAGCCTTACAGAGAGAGAGAGCCCTGTAAATAAGGAACTTATAGATGTTTCTTCTCTGTTGGCAGAAGGCATTTTAGGCAATATATTTTAAGAAGAGATTCAATTGACGTATACTTTAGGCATACCTTATTACGCGCCCTGATGATCGATAACCTTTCAGAGGGATCTCTATAAATAAACTTTGTACATGGATAAACTTTCAATAGGTACTCTATAAATAAACTGTGTAGATGGATACACTTTCAATAGGTTCTCTATAGGCAAAGAAAAAAGTGGGCCTGTATCAGCGTCTGTTGGCCTTTATGTATTGAGGACATATATAACCAAAAAAAAAAAAACTTTGGAGAAGGTCTTCAATAGAAATAAGGCGTCTGAGAATCCCTTCAACAAACCGAAGCATTTTAGGAAAGAACTATATATTACCTCTGAAAGGGTATTCTATAGACAGAGAACCTTTGGCAAGGCATTTTATACATACATGTGTCCTTTGAGAAGATTATTAATACGTATAATAATATGGTATTAAATAGACCAAAGACGTCTAAGGTTTTCCTTTTAGAAGTTATCCTGTAACCAGAATACCTCTGTGAAGGTATTCTATAGACCAACAACTTGCGATAATGTCGTATGCCATCTGAGGAGGACTAGAAAACCTTGGAGAAGTTTTTCTTCAGACAGATATCCTCTAAAAATCGCCTATTTGATGCTTATGTTAAAATGTTCCCGCCAATCGTAAAAACACTGTTTCCAGAAAAACGCGTTTAATGTTTGAGAACCACTCTTCTGTCTTCTTTCAAATTCCGGACCTCCAGACGTTTTATAAAGACTATCTGTTCATCAAATAGACCGGCTCATCAATTCCGTATATATTTTGTTTCTATTCTTTAATTCGCCCATAAAGATTCTCGGCTTATCAGTTCATGCTTAAATTTTATACTGGACTATAATGTTTCATACCATACAGCCGTTCTATAAAATCTCCCCGATTGTCTACAAAGAGGCGCCGGCCCTTTAGTCGCTTACAACTGGCTCATCAGTTCTTGTACAAATACTCCCTTTTAGCTGCCTATAACCAGTTCAATACGTCTATATTGCTTCAGCTCATCTAAGAAGCCTCTCCGCTTCAGTGCTCCCGAAGAGGATCACAAAATATCCTACATTTTTCAAAGCTCTACATTAATTCCCATTTTACTTGTTATCACCTTTGCCCAAAACGACACTCCTACCATGTCGCAATTCCTTTGATATTAATCTGCACTGCAGCAATTTTTAAACGCTGACAACATATTCAATGCCAGGTAGCCAACCGAACACAGCCACTAACCAAGCAGCGTCATCGGCTTCATCATCATCATCGCCATCATCATTCTCATCAGCGTCATCATTAAATGCAATAACAAACAATTTTTCGTTTGTACATCTCAATGACACTTCAATTCATTTAAAGCTTTATTACTTGTATTGCATGACCACGGCTGCCGCTATTGTTGTCGACTGTATAATTGTTCCTATTGTCGAATGACCGAATGAACGTACGACCGACCGACCGGTCGGTTGGCTACTGTCGTCGATCTGTGGCCACTAAAGCTTTTGTATGATCCCCCAGTGACCGGTGTATTATTCTTGGGCTTATTGGTTGCTGCTGGCTGATGCGGCTGTTGTTGTTGTTTTGCCATCCATAATCGTACAATTTAAAAGTGGACGATTACAATGGCGAGCGTCCAAGTGTAATAAAGGAACAAACAAAAACACAAACAAAAAATGCCGACAACAAACTTAATGTTTAAATAAAACAAAGGCAATTGCAGCGCGGCAGTAGCCAGGACTTTATTCGAGTACTATTTTATATGAAACTGGGCGCCCTTTTTGGTGTATGTGTATGTGTGTGTGCGTGTGAGTTAAAGTGCATTGAATTGCACAACTTTTTTATGAGATTGTAAATACAGGTACAATGTAAGTGTGTCAATATATGTGGAATTCGTTTTCGAGTCATTGTTGTTATTGTTTTATTATTATTTTGTTAATCACAAAGCAACTACATTTTTGCATTTCTTTTTCGGAAAAAAGGTTTAACAACTGGGAACTGAACGATTTATTGAGTACCTTTATTAAAGGGTCAATTAGTTGGAGAAACTTTCAAGCTGAAGCTATTATAATTATAATTGATGTAATAAATTGTCCTAGTTCCGTTTAATTTATTAATTGTGATGTTGGTTATGGAATCCGGAAATTGTAGACAAATTGAAGAAAAGAATATAGTGGCCCAGAATTTAGAAAATTTTCAATATATTATGAATTTTCAACATATTATAAGTTTGTTGCAGACAACAATTCGATCCTTGGATCCTAGATCCAATTCCACTGATATAAAATATATCTTATCACATAAAACCCTTGGAAGTGTCTATGTCTTTCTCACTCAACAGTTTCACCAATTGGCTTTAAAATTCATAAAAAATAACCTGTGGAAACCCCTTTCATCGCCTCTAATAAAACAATTTATTAAAAAAAAAACATCATAAGTCTTAAACTACATACAAGTCTATGGCAGAACACAAACCCCTTTTTGGTGCTTTATGCGATTCTCCATCTCATTCACATTATTGAGGAGAATTGTAAGCGTATTTTTGTGTTGTGATATCAACAGCTGGAGATCTGCAGCCTTATTAATTAAGAATTATTTTAATTAAGGTAATAAATTTCAAAATAACCATCCAAAAAAATTGAGAAGAGCTTGAATTGTATAGGAACAAGGTTGGGAAAGAGACAGGCGAAAAGAAATCCCAAAAGGATAGTGACCAAAAAAATTAAGGGAATAAAGGGTTGCCACACAAGTAAACACCATAATATAAGTGAATCCCATTGAATTATATTACCAACAAGTTCTGAAGTATTTTGAAGCGGTAAGTATGGCCTGCAGGGATGGTCCGTGTGACGAATTTTTAGGTTTTCGACTGTCAAAAAGGTGTAAACGTTGAAAACGTCATATACTTGTATAAAATGTAATAACTGTAGTAAACGTCATTTATTTCAATATTATCAGCATATACATATATTTTCAATAATATATATTATTTTTACATATATCTGACTATTCCTTACTAGAACTGATAAAAATTTCTATATTTTTTGAGAATAAAATTTTGAAATTTTATTTTAATTTGAGTAAAGCATGCGTAATTTCCAAATTGATTAATGGAAATAGCTATTTTGTCAAAAACCTAATGGATTTGGGTAGGTTTCCGACGTTTCTGACGTATGTATTATACGTCGGAAAGGTATGTCATTTACGTCACTGTTTCTGATAGGCCATCTCTGATGGCCTGTTGAAAATTCGAACTGCAGCTGTAAGAAAAGCATCAAAAGTTATAGCGTTGGACGTTAACGTCAGTATATAGGCGTCAGAAATGGAGTGAAGAATGTTCGTAACAGAGGGAGTTTGGATATATATCGTAGATATCAATACAGTTATAATTTTGAATAGGGAAATAGGGTTATAAGAAGTCTTTGGAGATCCATACGAAATGTGCAAAATTTAGTAAAACCGAGGAAATTTGAAATGGTGAGTTCACAGCAATGGCACACCAATGAAGGTTTTAATTTGAAATGGTACTTATCCTCCAATAGATCAAATTGACAATTTACAGTCACTTCGAATGATAATGCGACAAAAACCTTCAAAATAGCAAAAATTCACGGTACAGTTATACGGAGCTATATCAAAAGTGACCATCAATTTTCGATATTTGTCATTTTTACCGACGAGACTGTAATTTGCCTCTTCGTGTTCTTGTAGGCTGACATACCTCTATGAAAAAATGGGCAACTTTTAATAGGATTTTCCCTAAAATCTTAAATCTTCCGATGTAATGAAAAACAGGCATTTTTTAATATAGGGGATACTATAAATCAGCGAATCTATACGAACAATGTTTTCCAAGGATATCTTAAAACCCCCCTGGACATTCAAAATATTAAATTGCTTTAAATGACAAATTTTACTAAGATATTTACATATGTAGATTTGAAACGATAAATTTTTCCAAAAGGATTTTGTAACCAGCAACGAACCAGTAATACTAAATTTTGGGCAATTTTTAATAGGATTTTCCCCAAAATCTTAAAATCCTGACAGCCCCACAATATGGATCGATTTTGTTATCTTTTGGTGGGATGAACATGTGATTTCATTCGAGCAGTATTGTTAAATGAAGGCTATGTCTAATCGTGGATAGTCCACCTGCTCTTCGATCTTATTTAATATTAGCGATTTTGGTTGGGTAGTAAATCTCCATACCAAAAACCAGTAAAGGATGATGTAAAGTAGGACTGGCCGACTATATGATACCCTTCACCACTTTGGGTATATTTAACAGATGTATCTAAACAGGCGTAGTATTTTTGGTTGAACCTTGATATGAAATTGGACGAATTTATGCATGTGATCTTTATCTATATATGAACCGACTAAAATCCTTGCACATCTCATTCTTCAACCTATGCTAAATTTCATTTCATTCGGGCTGATTTAAAGCCGTTGATGTACAATTTGCAGCACAGCACAGACCGCAAAATTTGTCTTTTTTGAAAATATATATGGGAGCATTGTCGGCACATGCACCAATCCCAATAAAACGCCATAACGTCATTCTAGGCTTTATTGTATACGTTTCATGTCAATCGGACAAACATGGGGAGTTTAGTGCACCATTTACCTAAAATCAGACGAAAATATATATGGGAGCTATATCGTAACCTGAACCGATTTTAACAAACCGTATACCACATTTGGCTATAATATACAATAAATCGGCTATATCTTCAACAGTTGTTAAAATTTTCACTTGAAATTTCATAGGGACATTCTTGAATTAGGGTAGATTCGAATTAAATCAAAATACAAATTAATTTTTTTTTAAACCGAGAATGAGGTGTCCCCTTAATTTGATATTTTGCATTCTAATTAGGAAAAAATGTCTCTACCAAAAATTATCAATGTGGGTCAATGTTTCGGGAACGGCATTTTGGGGTCGTCGAGCAATTGACTATAATTTGAAACTTTTGATATTAATGGTGTTTCAAATATTCCCACTAAAAAGTATTAATATCGATTTTTGTGGGGTTTCGAGAATAGTTTATATGCAGAAAATTGTCAAGGCACATAGTACTCATATTAAAGTACTGCTCTACATACTTTATTTGGAAGGTTTTAAATGCATTATCTGTGTTCTCATAGGGTAGGAATATTGATGCGGACAAGTTTTAATATAGGTCTATGTTTGGGCATATCCCCCATATAAAGGTTCTATGCTATTTGTGTCCTTCAAGGATTAGAACCGTTTCCCGAAGAATTGTAGGTCCATCTTTTGACATAACCCCATTATAAAGTGGGACTCGACCCATTTTCGGCACTCTGAAATGGCTACAATTTGGCATTCGAGATTCCCGATGAATAAAGAACTCCTTTGTCCTTTCCGATTTAGGTTCATGATGTTTACATCGTTCCTAATTTGGCTTTTCATTTTACCTAATAAACAACCTACTAGCAGTCGATGCTATAGTAAGCATATGAAGTACCCGACCTTTTTTACACTCCACATGGTGCAAGGTACTAACAGTTCCGTCCGAACTTTAATACTTATTTACAAATGTACTGGCACTTTTTTACATTAGAAAATTAAAATTATAGCTTGAAAAACATTTTAATGCGTCAATGTGAAATCGAAATAATACCCAAAATTTTAACTAATTCCAGAAAAAAATAAAAATGCTAAAAAAGGTGCTAGGTGCTAGATCAAAATTTTCGGTGCTAATCGAGTTTCAAAAGTGCTAAATCTAGTGCTAAATTGACAACACTGATCTACTGAAACCCCAAAATATCATCTACAACCCATTCGACCCTATCTTAATTATTGCAAACTATGTTATGATTTAAATAGACAAATGGACGTATATAGTCAGACAGATGGACATGCCCAAATGGGGAGGAGGCTAATGTCGTATTCGGAATATTTCGAGGTGTTGCCAACGGATTGAAACGTTTAATATACATTATACTCAATGGTGGGACTAAATTGGATTTATAGAAAAAAATTGTCCGTGTTGTAGTAGTACAGGATATCTTATTTCAATAATAATAGTTCAGAACTTTAAACGTTACGTATCTAAAAATTTATTTTGAACTTTTCTTTTTATACCCTACACAACTATATCTTTGTGTGGCCTCATCTAACTGTATCGAACTAGACATGTGTGTCCATCCTCTGTCTATTATAATTTGTAAACACTGTACAGGTTATGGACGAAATTTACATGTAAGTCCGCATCAAATGGACTAAAATCTTTATTTTTATCTGTTTTTCTCCAATATGACTCCAATATCACGAAATTATACAAGCAGAATGGAACAAATGTGAAGGTTTTCATGACAACCGGGCAACATTTAACGGGTCAAATGGACCTGACTTTTCTGCGAAAAAGAGTATTGTATGTACTTAGATGCCGGAGTTATATGTACATATTTACGCCACACTAAAGGGCACAAATATCGCGGTTATGTTTTAGAGATGAAAACGACCGCAAAATTTAAATTGTTTTATCTTTTCGTAGTCGCTCTAAAGGCCACAATTATAAGTCGAACATCACAACACTTTTTGCCAACTAATTGGAAGAGCTGTTTTGGTAATGATGGATCAGTCGTTCCAAAGAATTTCTGTATTAAGTGACCAAATTGTGCATGAGTAGTATGTTGATCTCTAATCGGTTAAGAAATATTGTCCATGCCCTTAGGAAAGATATGCAGAAAGGTTGAGTTCCGTCGTAGTTGTGCAGGTTATCATATGGTCGGCCCCGTCCGACTATACTCTCCCGCTACACTGGTTTTAGGATATTGACTTTTTTGAACTATTTTATCGCTCATATGCCATATTTCATTTAAAGGTCATTACCTGGTAACCCTGACTGTCACGAAGTGATAAAAAATCCTAAACGAAATGAAGATTCATTAAAAATGTTGCATGCGTTGCATTGCCGAATCGTTTCATTATTTTTTTAATATTCTTTACCAACAAAAAAATATATAAATTTATAGGAATGTTGTTGTTGCTTTTGTTCTTTCAAAAAAAAAAGCTGCCAAGAAAGCAGAAGCAACTACAACAATTGACAACGAAAAAACAGGCAGACAGACACACTAACATGGCAACAGACAAGCAATGCAACACTGCACTGCACTTCGCCGAGCCGCAGCACACACACTGGCTTTACGTAATTAACGACCCAACAAATGAGCCAAAATTTATGTTGTTGCTGATTTTGACGCTGATTACATTGCGTAGCGCCCCCATTGGTTAGGCAGAAGAAGAAGCAGTATAAGACAAAGTCAACGTCATGCGTTTCTTTGGCCTCTTTATTTCTGGGGGTTCTTTGCTGGATTGGTTTGGTTTGGGCCTACATTCTGAGGATAAATAAAAGACAGAAGATGTTTCGTTGAAATGTAAAGAAGAAGAAGAAATCGAAATACGCCATGGTGAGTTCCTAAAGGTTGTGTTG
This sequence comes from Musca vetustissima, assembly GCF_032173495.1. Lineage (NCBI taxonomy): Eukaryota > Metazoa > Arthropoda > Insecta > Diptera > Muscidae > Musca > Musca vetustissima. The sequence goes on along the minus strand of NW_026885244.1, from coordinate 5,602 downwards.
TCGCTTGTCTACCACATCCATTGAATTGACTGGTCGATTGGTTAGTCGGTAGATATCAGAGTTTTGGTTTTTGGCAACATGTTGTTCTTTCCTGCTTCTTCTTCTTAGTCTTCCTCCACCAAACGTTTCTCGTTTGTTGGTGTCGCTTTTTTCGAACAATGTAGGTCATTGTAGATCAATTGTCATTGATATCACATCTTTGGCTTTGTTGTCTTTGTTCTGTTTTGTGTTTTTTTGGCCATGATATCATTGCCGTCGATGATGCTGGTGCTGGAGCTTGGTGATGGTTTCGATTGCTGGCCAGCCTTTGTGCCACAAAAACTTAAAGGAGATGTTTCTGTTGTTGTAAGCAGACATTCTTACAAATAAATCACCAATATAATGTCAAAAAATTTAATTGGTAGAAAATTGTTAAAATACCATTTAGCAATGGCCCGGCCATTAACACTGTACTTGTTCATCAGTTTGTTCAGGTATTTCGAAATGATTGTTAATTTTGATTTTTTGTGGGTTTTCTCTCATTTCAAAATCGATAATTTTTCTTTCAATGTTGTATTTTTTAAAGAACGACAAAAAATCGTGTTGTTCCCAAAATAATAATAATAGAAATGAAAGAAAACGGTTGTCTTGATGATTTTCCAAATTTGATTTCACTTTAAACTTAAATCGATTAGAACACTTGATAATTCATCATCTTTCCCAGTTAATAGTTGAGACTATTTCTCTTGCCGTTTGACCCAATAACCCATAACGAAAAATGATGACATACTTCTTGGTAAAGGTTTTGAGTTTGTCATAAAATTTCACTTATCTTCTTCGGAGGAGTGAAGATGTTTTAATGCAATAAACAAGCAACACCTACAAATGCCATTGATTTTGCTCAGGACCTTTAGGAGGTGATTGCTGACTGGCTGGCATGACTATAGCTCGATAGACTACAATTCATTTCATGTTTACTCTGAGAAAGTTATCATTAATAATTTTATAAGATACAATTTCAAAACAGTGGGTAAAATAAATCATGGTAAATCGAATTAAAAACTAGCAAAAAATGCATAAAGGGTGTTCGGACCAAAATTGTTAAAGTCTCGACTACACAGATCCAAAATAAATCCACGATTTTCAAACGGCTGGCAAATGGAAGTGCATTACATTGAAGACTTTGTATACATGTACTTAAAGTCTTAAAGGATATGAAAATGAGTTGACATTGTTGTTTTCGACGCCGAAAAGCTGCAAAAACAACAGGTAGCAGAACCCTACTCCGCTCAACTTACCCACCTGTTTGACGAAAGCAACCCTTGTCCCGATAATAATACAGAAGCACAATGGCAGAGAATTGCTCACTCCCTCCAAACTACAGCAAAAGCAACACTTGGGTACCAAAGACCACCATCAAGAAACCCGTGGTACGATCAGGAGTGACTGATATGAAAACCCCAGCGTATAGGGCAACCCTGCAAACAGTGGCAACACGTAACGTGATGAAGAAAACAGGAGAAAAGGAGAGAGGAGAAACGTATTCTCAGAAAAAAGAAAACAGGACAAAGAAAACGTTAGGGTGAGCAAATCAAGCTGTACAGGAGTCTGAATAAAGTCGGGAAATTTTACCAACGACTAAAACACCAAACCGAAGGTAGACACATCCTCCTGTAGAGATAAAGAAGGAAACCTGGTGACAGATACATGCCGCGTGTTGAGGATATGAAAGGAGCATTCTGAAAAGCTTCTGATGTCTAATAGTAACCGTGAAGATGATACCCCAGAACCAATAAGAGATGACGGTATATAATGTATACCACCTAGCTAAGATGCGGTCAGAATAGCAATAAATTGACTGAAGAATAATAAAGGAGCAGGTGACGATGGGTTACCAGCCGAAGACCACCATCAAGAAACCCGTGGTACGATCAGGAGTGACTGATATGAAAACCCCAGCGTATAGGGCAACCCTGCAAACAGTGGCAACACGTAACGTGATGAAGAAAACAGGAGAAAAGGAGAGAGGAGAAACGTATTCTCAGAAAAAAGAAAACAGGACAAGGAAAACGTTAGGGTGAGCAAATCAAGCTGTACAGGAGTCTGAATAAAGTCGGGAAATTTTACCAACGACTAAAACACCAAACCGAAGGTAGACACATCCTCCTGTAGAGATAAAGAAGGAAACCTGGTGACAGATACATGCCGCGTGTTGAGGATATGAAAGGAGCATTCTGAAAAGCTTCTGATGTCTAATAGTAACCGTGAAGATGATACCCCAGAACCAATAAGAGATGACGGTATATAATGTATACCACCTAGCTAAGATGCGGTCAGAATAGCAATAAATTGACTGAAGAATAATAAAGGAGCAGGTGACGATGGGTTACCAGCCGAACTATTCAAGACAGGTGCACAAATGCTGGTCAGGAGCATGCACCAGCTGATTAGTACAATTTGGCTACAGGAATGAATGCCTAATGATTGGAACCTCAGCATCCTGTGTCCTGTACCCAAAAAGGAGACAAGACGATATGTGCGAACTATAGTGGAATAAGTCTCCTTCCCAGCGCGTATAAAGTGATATGCAGCGTGCTGTGTGAACGACTGAAGCCAATGGTCAATGAAATTATTGGGTCATACCCATGCAACTTAAGACCTGGCAAATCCACCATTGACCTAATTTTCACTCTGCGCCAAATCCTGGAAAAGGCCCACGAAAAACACATCGACACATTCCACCTATTCGTCGGCTATAAAGCCGCATTCGACAGTCGTTCAGAGGTGTTTAAAGCCATGTCTGCGTTTGGGATCCCTCAAAACTAATTCGGCTATGCAGGATAACATTAACTGGCACAAGATCAGCAGTTAAAGTTGGAAAGGACCTCTCGGAGCCTTTTAATACCGAACGAGGATATAGACAAGGCGACCGTTTATCGTGTGACCTTTTTAACATCCTACTGAAAAAGGTCATACGAGAGGCATAGGTAAACAGAAATGACACTTTGTACACCAAACAACATGTGTTACTCGCCTATGCCGATGACATCGATATAATGGGTCGAACACTGAGAGCGGTAACACCTTTGAACAAATTGAGAAGTAGCTGCCAAAGTGGATCTGGCAGTAATCTGCGAGAAGACCAAGCTGATGGTATCAACGCCCAAGACGTCCAATAGACTCGGATCAACTGTGGAACTTGAGAACTACAGATTGAGGTAGTAAAAAATTTTATATAACTTGGTACCGCCATAAATAAAAGTAATGAAATCAGTCTTGAAATTCGGAGAAGGATAGTGTTGACCAACAGATACTACTATGATCTAAGTAAGCATTTTAGAATCAAGGCCACCTCCCGCCAGACCAAACTCACACTCCATGCTGTTATATGGATCTGAAGCATGGGTACTTACGCAAGCTGATGAGGCAGCTCTTGGCGTGTTTGAGAGAAAAATTCTCTCGACCAATCTGTGTTTACGGTGAATGTCGCCGTCGAATAAACCATGAGTTGTACCAGCTATTCTCGGACATCGGCATTGTTAGACGTATCGAGCTGCAAGGACTACGTTTGGCTACATCATATTGTGAGAATGAATGAAGATGCTCCAGCCCAAAAGGCATATAAAAGCGAATCAGCTGATGGTTCACGCAGAAGGGGAAGGCCACGAACTAGATGGAAAGATCAAGTGGAAGACAACATTACCGAATAAGGCCTTTCAAATTGGAAAAACTGCGCAAAAGACCGATGCGCCTGGAATTCTTTTTATACCCTTCACCACTCTGTGGTACAGGGTATTATGTCTTTGTGCATATGTTTGTAACAGGCAAAAATAATCGAGATAGACCCATGGTTCCTTTTGAGAATATGCATAGAATCACTTCCTGAGTCGATTTATGCATGTCCGTCCGTCCGTCTGTCCGTCTATAGATGTTAAATTGTAAACAAAGTACAGGTCGCATTTATGATCCGAATTGGATGAAATTTGGCACAGCTCATTTGTTTGGCCCAAGGACGAACCCTATTGAAATTGGGAAAAATCGGTTCAAATTTAGATATAGCTCCCATATATATATTCGTCCGATTAAATGTAAACGGTCCCTATATATCTTTCGATTTGCACGAAAATTGGCACAGCGTAATGAATTAGGTCTAGAATGATGTGTGTAAAATTTCATAAAAATCGGTTCAGATTTAGATATAGCTCCCATATATATCTTCGTCCGATTTAAGGTATATTGTGTACCAAAGCCCCTATATATATTTCGATTTGCACGAAATTTGGCACAGCGTAATGAATAAGGTCTAGAATAATGTGTGCCAAGTTTCGTGAAAATCGGTTCAAATTTAGATATAGCTCCCATATATATCTTCGTCCGATTTAAGGTAAATTGTGTACCAAAGCCCCTATATATATTTCAATTTGCACGAAATTTGGCACAGCGTAATGAATAAGGTTTAGAATGAGGTATGCCACATTTCGTTAAAATCGGTTCAGATTTAGATATAGCCCCCATATATATCTTCGTCCGATTTAAGGTATATTGTGTACCAAAGCCCCTATATATCTTTCGATTTGCACGAAATTTGGCATAGCGTACTAAATTAAGTTTAGAATGATGTGTGCAAAGTTTCGTGGCAATCGGTACAAATTTAGATTTAGCTCCTATATATAGGTTCGCCCGATTTTAGGTAAATAGTCCACTAAAGTCCCTGGAAATCTTTTGGTATAGTGTACTGAATTAAGTCTAGAATGATGTGTGCAAAGTTTCGTGACAATCGGTTCAGATTTAGGTATAGCTCCCATATATAGTTTCATCCGATTTAAGGTAATTGGTGTACCAAAGACCCTATATATCTTTCGATTTGCACGAAATTGGGCATAGAGTACTGACATTTGGGTCTGTAATAATTTGTGCTAAGTTTCATGAAAATCGGTTCAGATTTAGATATAGCTCCCATATATATTTTCGCCCGATTGTAGATAATTGGTGCACCAAAGTCCCTGGAAATCTTTTCATTTGCACGAATTTTGGCATAGCGTTCTGAATTAAGTCTAGAACGATGTTGCAAAGTTTCGTGATGAGGATCAGTGGCGTGATCCGAAACTATAGTCTTCCCTGCCTTACCCCTCGGCAATCAATGCCATACATTCCCCACTAATAAATAGTTATTTTTTATAAAAACAAAATACAAATGGTATCCCAAATAAACCGCCAACACTACTGAAGTACTGAATTAAGTCTAAATGATGTTGCTAAGCTGCGTGAAAAGATCCATAGCTAGGCCGAATGACACAACGTACTGATGTAATATAAATTAGTCTCTGGCAATTTTTCCCTGAAATCGATATATAACAGATAAAGATATATAACAAGATCGCGTCGTCTGTTGGGATACATATGTAGAATATACCCAATGTGGTGAAGGGTATCATATAGTCGGCCCAGCCCGATTTTACTACTTTCCTTACTGGTTTTTAACTCGGCTTATGGAACGAAAGTTCTGTTACAATGAAATGCCTTCATTTCGAAGGCGGCCATGATTTCCGATCACTGGAACTTCCGATTTAAAAAAATTCCAATGACATTCGAATCAGGACTATTAACATCGCACAAAAATTAA
>NW_026885243.1:0-6531 GCF_032173495.1 Musca vetustissima | reverse complement strand
ATAGCTTGTACAAGTCATGGTTCATCCGACGGCGATAATCACCGTTAACGCAGATCGGCCCGTAGATCTTTCGGAGAAATTTTCTTCCAAACACCCCAAGAGCTGCCTCAACTGCTTGCATAAGTACCGATGCTTCAGATCCATATAACATCACGGGTAGTATCAGCGTCTTGTAAAGGGCGAGTTTGGTCTGGCGGGAGTTGGCCTTGTTTCTACACTGCTTACTTAGACCATAGAACCATCCCTTGGCCATCACTATCCTTCTCCAAATTTCAAAACCGATGTCATTCGTTTTATTTATGGCGGTACCAAGGTATATAAAATCTTTAACTACCTCGAAGTTGTAGTTCTCAAGTTGGTCCGAGTCTACTGGACGTCTTGGGCGTTGATACTGGCAGACTACTTCTCAACTTGTTCAAAGGTGGCTGTTACCGCTCGCAATATTCGATCCATTATATCGATGTCATCGGCGTAGGCGAGTAACATGTGTTGTATGGTGTACAGAGTGCCATTTCTGTTCACCTTTGCGTCTCATATGACCTTTTCTAGGAGGATGTTAAAAAGATCACACGACAAACTGTCACCTTGTCTGAATCCCCGTTCGGTATTGAAGGGATCTGAGAGGTCCTTTCCGACTATCACTGCTGACCTTGTGCCACTTAACGTTATCCTGCGTATTAATTATCTAGGCGTATTAATTTTGCAGGAATGCCGAATGTAGACATGGCATTAAACACCTCTGAACGGATATGGCTGTCGAATGCGGCTTTATAGTCGACGAACAGGTTGCATGTGTCGATGTGGTTTTCGTGAGTCTTTTCCAGGATTTGGCGCAGAGTGAAAATCTGGTCATTGGTGGATTTGCCAGGCCTGAAGCCGCATTGGTATGGTCCGATGATGTCATTGACCATTGGCTTCAATCTTTCAATCACAGCACACTGGATAGCACTTTATATGCGATGGGAAGAAGGCCAATTCCTCTGTAGTTGCTACATATCGTCTTGTTTCCTTTTTCCTTTTGTTTCAGGATGCTGAGGTTCCAACCATTGGCAATGCATTCCTCTAGCCAAATTGTACTAATCAGCTGGTGCATGCTCCTGATCAGCATCTGATCATCAGTATTGAATAGTTCGGCTGGTAACCCGTCGGCTCCTGCTTCTTTATTGTTCTTGAGCCGATTAAATGCTTTTATGACCTCATATTGGCTAGGTGGTATACACTCTATATCGTCATCTCTTATTGGTTCTGGGGTATCTTCTTCACCGCCACTATTTGATACCAGAAGCTTTTGAAAATTCTCCTTCCAGATCCTCAACACGCAGTCTGTGTCTATCACCAGGTTTCCGTCTTCATATCTACAGGAGAATGGGCTGCACCAAAACCTTTAATTTGGCGTTTTACTCGTTGGTAATATTTTCGGACTTCATTTGCTCGCGTTTTTCTTGTTCTTTCTTCTTTTTACTGAAAATACGTTTCTCCTCTCTGCTTTTCTCCCGATATATTTCCATCCCATTACGAGTTGCTACTGTCTTGCAGGGTTGCCCTATACGCTGCGTTTTTCACATCAGTAACATTACGACACTCCTGATCGTACCATCGGTTTCTTGGTGGTGGTTTTTGGTACCCAAGTGTTGCTTTTGCCACTCCCTAGTGGGCAATTCTTTTCCATTGTGCTTCTATACTATTATCGGGACAATAAGTGCTTTCTTCAAGCAGGTAGGTAAATTGAGCGGAGTAGGCCTCGGCTACCTGCTGTGTTTGCAGCTTTTCGACGTTGAGTTTCCGTGTTGTGTTAGATCGCACCTTTGCTGCAACAAATATTTTCCCTTCGTTAGGAACTCGTAAAATATGTCTTTGGTCTGTTCATCTTTGTCTTCGGTCGGAGCATGGGCGCTAATAAGACTGATGTAGAAGAATTTCGCTTTTATACGGATTAGAGGAATTCGCTCATCTACTGGAGTGAATCTGCAAACGAGGTCTTTTGTTCTCCTGTTAACCATACATCCGCAGCCAGACTATGTCTCGTTTCATGACAGCTATAATACAGGGCGAAATCATATGATTCCTGTAAGGCAATAATATCGGCTTTGTACTTCTTGAGTACATCCGCTAAACGAACACTGCGCCTGTTCTGTACAACGTGCGCACATTCCAAGTGCAGATTCGCAGATCGTGGTCCTTTATACGTTTGCGGGGGTCGTCAACATTAGGGGGGTTTGGTTCTCTTTTTTTTTGCTTTTTCATAGTAGGAGGGGTTTTCCGAGTGTGGGCAACTAAACCGACGCCCCAACCCATTTTTATAGTTCTTATGGGTGAACTCGCAGCACATATTAGCTCAATATTTCAACGGGTGATGATGACATCGCGGGGAGGTCAGTGTCCACAATTGAGATGGAAGAGGGACCAAGATAAGCCTGAACTTCGCCATGTTAAAACCAATCAGAGCCGTTGCTTGGTATCTATCATCCCCTACGTCACCCACGCCTAGTAATAGGTCTTGAAAAATAAGTGAAAACAAATCCAACCCTTGTAATATGCCTTGAAAAATAATTTTTATAAATTCCAATTGGAAATGGTGTTCCTCCGTTGCACATGATCCAAAAATAAATGGCAAACGGAAAAACGGGAGACACACAATGAAAGTTGAACAAAATGATGTTCATAAAACAGGATTAATTTCATTTGATTCACACTTAAATTGTCAAAACGCATTTAAATTGTGAGTAGAGGGCGATTCGAACGAGGCTTTAGCTTTATCACAGCAGAATCTGGAGGTGGAGATCAGTGTGACTGCCGGTCGTACTGCTCCTGCTGCAACAGCTTTCTGTCGTGGGTCCTCGTGATATATTTATTGGACTTTATTGCAGGATATTCATACGTTAAACACGCAATGCATGACTGTGCACATATTTTGCCCCGCCGTCCTCTCTTCCTCACTCCTTGCCCAACACACTCCAAAAGAATGCAAATGTTAGGAGCGTGAATTGTAGTGCTGGTGGGTGGGTGGCTTTTTGTGTGTTTTGCACAAATGAATTGGCCCGGTAATTGAAATCACAATAAAAATTTAAGCGATGACATCTGGTAGACAATAAAAGAGACAAACAGCAGAGACAGAGAACCCAACGCAGGGGCGGACAATAAATATAATAATAAGTCACAACACCAAACTAACTGTCTCCCTTCCTGCTTATCTGTCGGATTGGTTGGTTGGTTTGGTTTATGCTTTGGTTTATACATATATGATGACTAACAAATAAGTTTAAGTATGTGGGCTGTATTAGCTGTGGTTTATTTTCCTGCTTAAACGATCATTAAAATAATCACGAACGAATGAAAATAATAACACGAACTTATTATAAATGAATAAAAGGAGAGGATGAGGAAAAAACGAGACAACGGTAATATTTGAATTTTTTTTGTAATCTAAAAAACGTTAAAGTGAAATAATTAATCTCAATAACCTTTTTTTTGGTTTTGGGGTGTTTTAATATATGTCTGTAATTTTTTTTCATATTTTTGTTTAATTAAGCAGTAAGCGTTTATATTATTGGTAACATAATTTTTGGGGCATTGACACATTGAAAAGAGATTCAGAAAATAATATCGTTTTTGGAGAAGAAATAATTGTTGATAGTTCTTCAAAAAATATGGACATTAAGGATATTTCAAATTTCAGAAGCTCCTTTCAATTTTTTTCTTAAAATATTTATTATACCCTCTGCCTTATGACTAATGAGGGTATATACACTTTGATATGGCAAAAATGTGCCTAATCGAAATATTGTTTCTTTCGACCAAATCCGTTTCAGATAATTTGGAGTCGATTTACAAATGTCTGTGAGTGTGGCGGGTTGGTGTTTACAATAACTCTACGGATTTCATCCAAACATTGCACATCATAATATTTCGTCCAAACTTAGTTCAAGTTCTAACATGTGGATTATTGGTCCACTTCTTCTTGTACCTGTCCCACAAAATTGTCAAAATTAATTTTATAATATCATGCGAACAGACCGATATGAACCAAACTTTGTACAACCTATTATCTTTACCACATTTCTGGTACCAATCCACTGCTTCTCGTACCATAAATGATCAAAATATTCAATATTTAATAGCAAATGGAACATCCGATCTGAACAACTTGTTATCTTTACCAAGCATAGATCCGAAGATGGGACTCTCCTCCACAAACAAATTGTTAAAACTTTCAATATTTATATATTCAATGTTAGCTGAGAATGTCCTTTTTGAACCGAACTATTATCTTTACCAAGCCTAGATCAACATTAAATCCGAAAACACTTTGATAAAAATATAAGACGTATATAGAGTGCATAATAAAACCTGGCACTTTTTATACCCTACACAACTATGTTGTCAGGTGGCTACCTTTGTGCAGCCCCAAAAGTTTGTAACCCCGCGAAATATTTGTCCTAGACCCACCTTTAAGTATACCGATCATCATATCTCGACTAGCTGAGTCGATCTAGACATGTGTGTCTGTCCGTCTGTCCATTATAATTTGTAAACACGATACAGGCCACAGTTATGTACCAATCTTTCACGAAATTTTGCATGCATGATGGGTTCTGGCCAATGAAGACCCCTATTGGTTTTGGTGAAGATCGGTTAATATGACCAATAAATGAAATGGACCAAATACTAAATTTTGTCCGATTATCTATTCGCTCCAGAGGGGGTCGGGGTCAAAGAATAAGCATGTATATTTTTATGAAGATCGGTTAATATTTAGCGGGTCAAATGGACCCTGTCTTTTGTGTGAAAAATTACAAAATTTGTATTCTATAGCGTATATATTTACACCTGAAGGATATAGACCCGAGAAGTTGATAGTATATCAAGATTAGTGGTTCACCTCTAAATTGATACCAATTATATTGTCGTATGTACTCGGATGTGGGAGATACACTTAAATATTTACAAGTGATTACATTCTTTAGTAACCCACTACCACACTAGAGGGCGGAAATATAACGGTGATCGCTTTGAAATTGTTCATGAGGATGATGAGGATAATAATATCGAGACGAAGTGGACCGAAAACTTATTTATTTTTTTTTATTTTTTCGAGGCACAATTATAAGCCGAAAATTACAATACAACCCAAGGTGAAGGGAATCTGGACAAATAATTAGAAGAGCTGTACTGAATATTAGTAATATTTGTAGACATCTAGCCGGTCAAGGGGGTGCAAATATCGCGAAATATTGCCCATGCTCAGAATATAGAACCATTCGCAAAAGAGAAAAACGCGTTTAAAGTTTGAGAAGCCCTTTAGCCATCACTTGATGCTGACACAGTAAATCGGCTATATCTTCAAGAGTTCTTGAGATTTTGACTTGAAATTTTGTGGGGACATTCTTGAATTAGTGTAGATTCGAATTATATCAACAAAAATTTTGACAACAAAACAATAACAAAAATTTTGTGTAAATTATTTTTCTTCTCTTTTAAATCTTCAAATATATATGTGCAAAGTTACAAACCTTAACAAGCATTGGTATTGATTTACCAGCCCATTGAAATTCTAGAAAAATTAAAATCGAGAATGGGTGGGGTTCCCTTAATGATTTTTCACTTGTATATAGCCTTTTTGAATAGAACATTTTTCTTAACAGTATTATGACATTATTGGGTTTGCACTACCACTACTCTTAGCATGTTGCATACAGAAAATGGGATATTTAGATCCATGCTTTAGTTTTATGTATTTGGAAGTTTTCGAGTCTGTAATTTGGTATCCAGGGTACTTGGAGGGTGAAAAGGTCTTTAGAAAAAAATTATTCATAGAGTCGATATAAATGTCCCGTCTAAGTTTATTTCCCAAGCGACATTGGGACACATAATTGGGTACTTATTGTTTTCAGCCGATGAATGACCACTTGACAAATAATTTTTAATATATGTTCCATATACATTTCCGGTAGTTTGATGACCTTAGGTGAACATTTAAGCATATTTAGTTTTCTAAGAGAATATAAATCGTACTTCCCGCTTGATATTTTGAATGTCCACCTCATGGTGCAACGACTTGTTTGGATCATCTTTATTTAGTATTCCAAACAAAAGCGTTGTTATCAATAAACCAAATACCTATTTAAAAATATTTTCTCATAAACATAATAATAAATAATAAATCTGAAAAAAAAAATCACAAGAACAAAGATAGCTAATCAAGTTAATAATCATATTTACACTTACAATTCACAGTTAGATATGCAAACAAATATTAATGATTGACGATAAATAATTTTTCATCGTTTCAATTATTCAAAATTTAATTTTTTTTAAAAAGAAAGCTAAACAAATCTGAACCTTCCCTTGCTCTCTCCCTCGACAAACAATGCCTTTTTTATTTACAACTGATTATTATTTCACGAATTCAAACAGTTAACCCCCGCTCCCTTTCGTCAATGATATCAGCACCTTTTTAAGCTGGGAACAGGCACTTGTATTATTTGTTTATAAAATATCAATGATTGAGGCTCGTTTGTGTTTTGATCATCA
>NW_026885242.1:0-6376 GCF_032173495.1 Musca vetustissima | reverse complement strand
ATTCTAGATCTAAATGATTAGGCTGTACCAAATTTCGTGCAAATCGAAAGATATATAGCGACTTTGGTGCACCATTTACATGAAATCGGACGAAACTATATATGGGAGCTATATCTAAATCTGGACCGATATTCTCGAAACTTGGCAGACACCACTCGAGGCTTAATTCAGTACGTTATGCCAAATTTCGTGCAAATCGAAAGATATATAGGGACTTTGGGGCACTATTTACATGAAATCGGACGAAACTATATATGGGAGCTATATCTAAATCTTGACCGATTTTCACGAAACTTGGCAGACATCATTCTAGACCTAATTCATTATGCTGTACCAAATTTCGTGCAAATCGAAAGATATATATGGGAGCTATATCTAAATCTGAACCGATTTTTCCCAATTTCAATAGGGTTCGTCCTTGGGCCAAACAAATGAGCTGTGCCAAATTTCATCCAATTCGGATCATAAATGCGACCTGTACTTTGCTCACAAAAATACATGGACAGACAGACAGACAGACGGACAGACGGACGGACGGACGGACATGCATAAATCGACTTAGAAAGTGATTCTATGCATATTCTCAAATGGAACCATGTGTCTATCTCGTTTCCTTTTGCCTGTTACAAACATATGCACAAAGACATAATACCCTGTACCACAGTGTGGTGAAGGGTATAATGAGGGATTATTTTGTCACGTCATGTCTATATAATCATTCTAAATTCGGAACAAGTCACTTCGGTGTATATTTGTGATATTTGAAATCATTTCCGCAAAAGTAGAAATCTCACAGATGGGAACCTCACTGGGAAGTCAAGTGTAGAGAACTGGGGCAATTTTAAAGATATGTTGTCGAATTTCGTTATGCGATTGTACTGAAAAATATATAAATCAAAGATTTTTGAAACATGAAATTCGATTACACAGTGACACATTTTTCTACTTTAAAATCTTGAACCAATCGAGACCCCCAAAACCTTGAAGCTTGTGATGGTGGAAGAAAATCCCTAGATGGGTTTTGCTTTTTTTTTATTTTTAAAATATTCGACTGGGGTGGATTTTAGCACAATTTTCGAATAATACGTACTTATTATTGAGTCTATATCTCGTGAACTATTCGAAATATTGATTTTCTCTCTTAGGCAATATTTTTCCTCTTACTTAGATCTAAACATTTTCGCTTCAGATAAAATCAATAAAACAACACCATCATACTGAAAATAGCACAACTGCAAAAATAATTAAAATTTCGGCATACTTTTTCCATGTTTTTTCACACTTATTTCAGAAACTGCTACTGACTTGACCAAACAATATATGAAAATAAGATAGCCAATATCAAATCAAACCACTCTTCTTAAAACCACGATTTCATTGGTTGATTCCTTCATATAGTTATGGCCTCACAAATTCATCAAAATGAACCAAAAAAATTCACTCCCAATTGTATGTTTAAAAAAATTAAAAATTGTTATGCTTTTTTCAATAAAAAGGTACAAAATTGAAGTAAAAATTAAAATGTTTGGGCCCTTTGGTTTTTTTTTTCGAAGACATGTCATTGCGAAATATGTACAGGGTAAACGCAGGAACTGGAGGTGGATCGACCACACATTAAAGAAAAACTGGAACAGTATTACATGGATGGCACTTGAATGGCATCACCAATGGTCGAGGAATAGTACCATTACTCAAGAAGTAAGACAAACAACCTTACATCAAAGAAGCAAAAACAACTACAGCAAGTGTAATGGTGGAGGACCGATGTACGCGACATTCGGAGCAGTGCGGGATCAACACTGCCAGTATGAAAACATTGGTTGTTGATTTCTAAAACGTCTGAATAAAATAGTTTGCCTATTTTCATCTGGCAATGTCATATCACTCGACGGAGCGGAGAAGTTGAAGAAATGTCAACTTTGCCGATGCTTGGGGAAGTATGCTGGTCTAGTCATAAAATATTTTCTAACGAAAATAAAGATATGGATATGGTCGGAAACGTGTTTTCAGATGATGAGATTAGCTCCGAAAGCGACGAATACATTTCAAAATATGTATATATAAAAAAAGATTTGAAGTGTCCTTATTTTTATTTTAATGTTTATGATTTTCTTATATTTTTATCATCAACAATAAAAATCTCATTTTTTATTTCAATTGTGTACAAAAAATTGTGTACAAAACCCAGCTAGGGATTTTCTTCCACCATCACAAGCTTCACGATTTTGGGGGTCTCGATTGGTTCAAGATTTTAGTGCTGCACAGTGTTATTATTATTTGGTTATTTTTCACCAAAAACATGTAGCTCTACAATAAGGATCCAGAATGACAAATTCGAGGTAATCACGTCCCTAAATTATGACATGACGATGTTTGGCTGGTGACCTATGTTTGCGGCGGTGGTTTATTTTTGAGATAACATCTGACAAATCTTATGATCCGTAAAATATACCACAAAACAATTTTTAACATCCAAATATTTTACAGAAATTTCTCTTATAATATTACAGATAGAGCTCTTAGAGACATCGTAGGATTCCTTTTAATAGCCGGATTTATTAACATGGTATTTTCCCAAAATTTGAACAGGATTTGCAGATAATAATAAACATTTTTGTACCAAGATTAATAAACCGATTAAACTTATTTGCATACATATGTCGTTTGTACTATACATACCACGTTGCCTTTGAAAATGGTTGAATATTAGTTCCGTTCCAGAACCTGCAATAATATACAAATTTTACACGTTTTGCAACTTTTTACTAAAACACGTTTCTGAACCCACAATTTTAGTAAATATTTCATCCAAATTTAATAAAAACACAAAATCAAATGATTTTCTCTTTATAAACTTTTTACTCGAGAAATTTTGAGCGGGTAAAATGGTAAAAAGGTGTGCCAACTACTGATTGCGTCGATTTTTAAGTATTGTTGCGTCGATTTTGAAGTATTGTCATCTAATTTTGAAATATTAACCGGATTTCCGTCCACTAACTTTTCGAATTATTTGGCACTCTGAGAGTGATTTTGGCATTATTCTCATTTATTCGGTATTTTTCGACAAAATTGGATGTAATTTAGTGTTTTGGATTGCCATTATATAGCACATCTATATACAAATTATTAATATTGACCCAAGTTTCAGGGTAGCCTACATATAACGATACCCCCAATAATCGGTATTTTGGCAACTTTGAAAACGTTTTCAACAAAATAAGCCATAACTTGGTATTCTATACTCTCATTGGGTGCCAAATCTCACTATTAACCAGTAATGAAAGTAGTGAAGTCGGACGGGGCCGACTATAAGATACTCTTCATCACTTTGGGTATATTCAACAGATGGAATCATAACAGACGTCCCATTTTTGAAGGACCATTAACATGAAATTAGACATGTCATTCTGCAACCTATACTAAATTTTGGCCAGATATAGAGTTGCTTCTAACAATGGGACAAAATTATGCAAATCAATTTAAATCAAAATATCGAAATCTAAACCGATTTAATCGTTGTTGTTAGATTACATATATTTCAGTATGTTCTGTGCATTCATCCACATTTTGAGTTCTTCATTTACTTATAAATCCAAATTTCGTGCAAGGCATTTTTGTGCACCATTTGCATAAAATCGGACGATAATATATATGGGACTTTGGTGCACCATGTATGTATATATAAGAGCTATATCTAAATCTGAACCGATGTTTACGAAACTTAACACACATCTTTCTTGACTTAAATCAGTACGCTATGCCAAAATTCGTGGAAATCACAAGATTTCCAAGGACTTTTAATGGGCTATTTACCTAAAATCGGGCGAAACTATATATGGAAGCTACATCTAAATCTGGACCGATTTTCAGAAAATTTAACACACATCATTATAGGTCTAATTTATTACTCTGTACCAAATTTCGTGCAAATCGAAAGATATATAGGGACTTTGGTGGACCATTTACATTAAATCGGACGAAAATATATATGGGGGCTATATCTAAATCTGAACCGATTTTCTCGAAACTTTGCACATATCATTCTATACTTAATTCAATACGCTATGCCAAAATTCGTGCAAATAAAAAGATTTCCAAGGACTTTTAATGGACTATTTACTTAAAATCGGGGGAAACTATACATGGGAGCTATATCGAAATCGGAACCGATTTTCATGAAACTTGGCACACATTGTTATAGTACGCTATGCCAAATTTCGTGCAAATAAAAAGATTTCCAAGGACTTTTAATGGACTATTTACTTAAAATCGGGGGAAACTATACATGGGAGCTATATCGAAATCGGAACCGATTTTCATGAAACTTGGCACACATTGTTATAGTACGCTATGCCAAATTTCGTGCAAATCGAAGGATATAAAAGGCCTTTTGTCCACTATTTACCTTAAATCGGACGAAAATATATATGGGAGCTCTATCTAAATCTGAACCGATTTTTCCCAATTCCAATAGGGTACGTCCTTGGGCCAAACAAATGATCTGTGCCAAATTTCATCCAATTCGGATCGTAAATGCGACCTGTTCCTTGTTTACAATTTAACATGGACAGACAGACGGACGGAAGGACATGCATAAATCGACTTAGAAAGTGATTCTATGCATATTCTCGTTTCCTTTTGCCTGTTACAAACATATGTACCACAGTGCGGTGAAGGGTATAAACAAGTGAAAAAGCGTTAAGTTCGGCCGGGCCGAACTTTGGATACCCCCCACCATAGCTATACTGACAGGTACTAGAAATGAAAATAATGGGAACATACCAAAAAGTGGACCTATACCGAAATTTCTAAAAAGGGATTATGTAAACCATAATAAAGAATTCAGTAATTTTTAATGGATAATTATACACTGTGGCTAATTGAAATATCGATTCTAGACCCCATGTATCTTTGGACCAAATGCGCTTCAAAAAATTTAGATTTCATCCAAACTCTGTCCATCTTATTATTTCTTCCAATCTTAGTTCAAATTCGAAGATGGGGAATATCGGTCCACTTTGTCTGGAACCTCCATACAGTGACTAGGTCTTAATGCGGATTATAGTTCATTATCGAACCTAACGTTCTACTTTTTTTATTTCGATATCCTCCGCAGGTGAAATGATTACATCGGAGTCTTAGAACCAAACTCAAAACGCAGAACAAATCAGATAACCATTTTAATATAAAAAAGTTGATTATATGGGGACTACCCCAAAATGGGGGCGAATATTAATAATTTTTGGTAGGGAGATTTGGTACCATATACGACTACAAAATACCAATTTGCAGTAAATTCGGTTGAAAAACGCGCTCAAGAACCCCAAAATACAAATATGGGGCTATCCGAAAAAAATGGACCTATATTCATAATTTTTTGTGGAGAGTTTTGGGACCTATTAAGAACTCAAAATACTAAATTACAGCTAATTCTGCAGAAAAATACGATCAAAATCCCCAAAATACTGAAAATTAGGAGGTACCGTTATATGGGGGCTTCCAGAAAAAGTGGACCTATATTTATTATTTTTTTTGGAGACACTTAGTACCCAATAAGAACTCAATGTACCAATTTTCAGCGTATTCGGTTGAAAAACGAGCTCAAGAACCCCAAAATACCGAAAATTGGGGGGTACTGTTATATGGGAGCTGTGCCTAAACGTGGACCGATAAATCCCATCTTCAAACTTGACCTGCCTGCAGACAAAAGACGGCTCTATGCAAAATTTTGGCGATCTATCTCCATTCGTTTAGACGCTAGAGTGATTACAACAGACAGACGGACAGACAGACCAACGGACATGGCTATATCATCATAGAATTTTACGCTGATCAAGAATATATATACTTTATAGGGTCGGAGATGATTATTTCGTGGAGATTTAGGTGGACCCTTGACTTCAAACTGGGCTAAATTAAATATCCGAACTATATCTATATACGAAATGACTTCATACTCATTCAATGCATTATTGCATGTAAGCGGACCGGACCACAATTTTATATAAATCCGGCCCGATTTATAACAAACCTGACATTTGTCATCCGAAATGCTGCAGTACAACGACCCTGCAATTTCGGAATTAAACTGGGAACAATTTTTTATCCGCAATTATTGCAAAATCGGAGATGTTAAATCCTTCAAAATCCTCAAATTGTACGTTGTTTTGTTCGTGAAATCTGTACGTAGATTTTAAGAGTAATGCCACATATATGTCGTGACAATAATCGAATCATTTACGAGGGCTACTATATATTTTTCTTATATCAAAATATTATCATCGAGCATGTTTTTTTGAAAATATTGGATAAGACTTGACAAAAACCGATCTCGTGATATAGAAACTATATTTGAATTTTAATAAACTACGCAATA
>NW_026885241.1:0-63811 GCF_032173495.1 Musca vetustissima | reverse complement strand
AACCTAGAAGATGAACCTGACAGAGACTCGGCACATACCGAAATTTAGTAAGAATGTATGATTTAAGATCCAGAAATTTGAAAGAAGTTTCAATGAATTGAGTTTCGAAAATAATGTGGATTTGTTGGAGTGTTTGGTGAACGACTGCGCGTCATATATTATATAATATTCGGAGAATACAGATATTCCCGATAAAATTAAAGAAGTAAATGATTAATATGAAATAACGAAGTGAGAACTATTTCAAAAGATACCGAAGATATTGCAAGAACAAGTCAATAAGAAAATAATGCCTGAGAAGTGTGAGCCGCCACTGGATAATTATGTTGCCGATGTGAAGTCGACAGACAATGGCGGTGAATTGCCAACAAAATATGATGGGGGTGGTAAGCAGATGCCTGATGATTTGGCCAGGAAGATTGCGCTTATAAATCCTGAAACTGCGACCAAGAAAATGAAGACCGTGGACAAAGGTGACGTTCATCATAAGAAGTAGTGATTATGACGAAGATTGCCGATGATTCAGCCTTAAAGAGGAAGGCACCGGTCAAAAATATGCCGAGCCGCCAAGAAGGGCCGACTATTTTGCCGCAATGAAGAGTATTTTGGATGTGTCGCCCTGGGAAATTAAGATGAGGGCCAAACGTACCGAGCAGTTAATGGATAATGTGTCTGGTGCGACGATGAGGAAAGAAATTGCCCATGGCCCAGCCTTGAAGATGAATCGAGAGGGTAAACATGAGGAGAAGCCAGTTGAAAATCGTATGAGAAGTCGAGAAAGACTGTGTCGGCAGACAAAGACAAAACTTTCTGAACACTTTTCATATAGTATAAGCAAAGTGCAGCTCTCAATTGAAATCGATTTTTGTCCGATTAACATGAAACTTTGCATAGCTAAACTGAATGGAGTCTAGAATGACGTATGACAAGATTTCTTAAATTTTTTCTGATTTAAATACTTCCGTAAGAAATTTGTTGAAGGTCTTTTAGTTGATTATATCACAGAGGTCTCCGTCAGCTATCGAATTTAATTTTCCAAAATTTCGCACTTTTTCACATTTCACTACAAACACACGCCCACACTTACCTGATACAGCAGATAGGACCGCATCATTTGCAGTAAATTCCGTTGGCACTCCGGGCAAATTGAAGGCCAATGTTGTGGCCAACAATGTTGAAAGTAAAAATACAATCCGCATGATTATATTCGAAAGCAGATCGATTAAACGAATAAACCGTGTTAAAGCGAACTAAACGAGAACTGAAAGTAACTACTATAATTTATAGATTCGCTTGGTAATAATTCGGAATTATTATTTTTGCTACTTTTTCCTTTTTCTAAAAAATCCCTAATCATTATTGTATCGCTGATTAGCAGTAACGATTAATTTCGCTATCTGAAATTCATAAAAACGGTAATCGCTATGGGAAAGTTCAGCTGTGTTTGTTGGTGGTTTCTTCGCTCTTGTCATGGTATATAAAGATATCGATAATCTTCATAGTTTTGTTATTGGTGTTGTTGTTGTTGTTGGGAGGGTTCGCTCTTGAAGTAATTATAGAAATAACATAACTGGTAATACATATAATAGAAACAGTAGAAGTCTTATAAATTTTTGGAAATACAAAATAATTAATAGTATAAACAACTTATATTATCTGAATAGCACCTGTGTGACCACGGTAAGATTATTTTAAATGTAGTTTGATGTTTCTTTGTTGTTGCTTTAAAATATTTTACAGTTTCACGTGAACAAACACAATAATAATAAAGTTTTGTTACTGTTTTGCCTCAGGTGACGATCAGTAAAAGAAAATCAAATTGATATGAAATTGAACAGTAGTTCAAGTTCACCCATGTAAAATTTATAGATACCGTTGAATGTAGTCGAATAATGCAAATCAGTACATAAGTAATATATGTCATTAGAGTCTCTTATTGAAAATATATAGAAAATAATGACTAAAAATTTGTTTTCTGTGATTCCATGATAAGAATTCCCGGAAACGGTAATAGAAAAAAAAATATTGAAGTCCTCTGAAATATTATGACAATGTCGATATTATATATAGGGTTATCAATTTCATGGTTTCAGAAGTATATGTAAATAAAAGACATATTCTTTTTATATGATATACCCTCTATATTATCTGAATATCCGGTTCAAAAATAAGAAAACCTCTTCTATTTCCTAGATATTATTTTTTTACGTTGTTAGCGTAACTATATAAGTTTTATTATATAGTTCATACGAATTCGACAGTTCTACATAATAAGGAAGGTATAAAGTGGCAGTAAAAACAATTGAAAAAACGTTAAGTTCACCATAGGTATACTGACAGATACTTGCAATGAAAATATAGGGAACATACCAAAAAGTGGGCATATTCCGATAATTATACAAACCGACTTATGTAAAGCATTATGTACACCAAATTCAAATCTCAGCAATTTTTAATGGGAATTTTTGCCTAAAATCTGAAAGCTCCAAAACGTGGAGCTTTCGCATGATAGAGTATAAAATCCTAAAACTACTGTAATTTAGATTACAAAGTTATATGAGGCTATGCTTAAAGGGGTACCAATATTGATTACGTAGTATAGGTAGTAGCGAATATTTGGGGATATCATTAGATGAGGCCTATGCCTAATTAATGAGCGGTATATGCCAATTTTGAACCCAATATTTTAATTTTTTATCTCAATTCTTTCCTTCAGGAGGTATCATTATATGGAGGAGATGCCTAAATGCCTGCCGATATATTTCATTAATGTCAAGTTTGAGTTTTTTTATCACGATATCTTTAGAAGCCGTAATGATTACAACAGATGGCTAAATCGCAGTAACGACTACCCCCATATCATAGAATGAGGCGACAACCTCAACACACGGAACAAATCAGATAAATATTTTAATTAAAAAAAGGGGGTTATTTGGAGAATACCCTTAAAATGGGGTGAATATTAATAATTTTTGTTGGAGAGATTTGTTACCATATACGACTACAAAATACCAAATTACAGCGAATTCGGTTGAAAAACTCGCTCAAGAACCTCAAAATATCGAAAAATGGGGTACACTTATATGGGGGCTACCTATACTTATAATTTTTTATGTAGAGTTTTGCTACCCAATAAGAACTCAAAGTATTAAATTACAAAAATCCGGTCAAAACCCAAAAACTGAAAATTAGGGGGAACTGTTATATAGGGGCTACCAGAAAAAGTGGACGGATATTTATAATTTTTAATGGAGATATTTGGTATCCAATAAGAACCGATTGTACCAAATTTAATCGAATTCAGTAAAAACCCGCGCTATAGAACCCCAAAATACCGAAAATTGGGGGGTACCCTTATATAAGAACTATGAATAAACGTGGACCGATATAGCCCATCTTCGAACTTGACCTGCCATCTTCGAACTTTGCCTGTGCAAAATTTTGGCCTTCTTTATAGGTTCGGAAATGATTATTTCGATGAGTTACAAACGGAAAAACGAAATTAATATACCCTCCATACTAAAATTGAGAATAGAACATTAAATATTTCAAATATCAATTTATCGTCTTTGAGGGCCACATATAATATTTTATAAGCAAATGTGTGTGAAAATAAATATTGCGAGGATTGCACATCTTTTTCAATCAAATTGTCTGTGATTTAATATTTTGAATTCTCATTTCGAGTTAGGCCCCATATAGCGGTATCCCCATTATTTTATATTTAGGGGTATAGTTTGTATTTTTTGGTTATCATCGGATGTATAATATTCCATTGTCTATCGATTTTAGACAGTTTATGATTAGCAATGAGAGTGATTAATAATCTGGTAAATTAGTATTGGGATAGACCCATTGTTCTTTTATAGAATATGCTTAGAATCACATCCTGAGTCGATGTATGTATGTCTGCCCACCCGTTCGTCCATTTTTCTGTCCGTCCATGTTAAATTGTAAACAAAGTACAGGTCGCATTTATGAGCCGAATTGGATGCAATTTTGCACAATTTGGCTAAAATCGGTTCAGATTTAGATATAGCTCCCATATATAGTTTCGTCCGATTTTATGTAAATAGTGCACCAAACTTCCAATAATTGTCCGATTAGGTCAAAATTTTACACAGCGTACCAAATTAGATACGGTTTGATGTCTGTGAAGTTTTATGAAAATCGGTTCAAATTTAGATATAGAAACCATGTATAGTATCGTTCGATTTTATGTAAATGGTGCGCCAAACTCCCAATAATTATCCGATTGATGTATGCGAAGTTTTGTTGGAATCGGTTCAGATTTAGATATATCCCCTATATATAGTCTCTCGTCCGATTTTATGTAAATGGATACCCATACTGCCAATGTTTGTCCGATTGAAACAAAATTTTTCACAGAGTACTGAATTAGGTCCTCATTGATGTATGCGAAGTTTTGTTCGAATTGGTTCATATGCAGATGGGTTGTTTTAATTTAGTTCAAATATCTTTGTACTTCACACAGTTAATTTCATCCGATTCTATTTCAATGGTCATCCAAAGAAGCTATGTCTATTCTACCTGCACAATTTTGTATATATGAGCATCTTTTGTGTATGTACCCAAAGTGATGAAGGGCAGGGTGCGAAGTATGCTTAAAATACGCTCTTTCTCACGAATGCTCACGGCCGAGAATTTTAAGGTTTTCAATTTATCGCAAATGATAAAGTTACAATGAATGAATAAGCATTTGCAGTCTTTCGCAAATGTTCGCATTGTACGAACAATTCACGAACGATGAAATTTCGCTGCAAGCGTCGTCGATTCATTCTTTCACGAGCATTTGTTGTTGTTGCCGTTTTTAGCATTCGCGAGAATTCGGAAATGTTTGTTTTCATTCGTGAGAGAATGTCAGAAAGAATTTCAACCACCAAACGAAACGAACTATCGTTTTTGTGTGCTCTCACTCGTTTGTTATGGTTGTGCGAACATTCTTTGGCGAATGCTCGTTTGGTAAAGAATTTATCGCCATAAATGCATTCGTAAAATGAGCACAAAACGAAAAGAATGTATTTTAATTCATTCGCAAGCGAATTGTAATGTTGAACATAGCTTTCTAAGATGACTAGAATGTTTAATGTGGAAAATGTCATGTATCTATACACTTTTTTTTAAATTTTTAAACGCATTTCTCCCTAGCAGATATGTTTCATAAGCTCCAACATAACGGGTTTGTTCCGAGATCAAAAATGTTCTATGTACGTTTATTTTTCATACAGCAATTTATAAAGGATGTCGATCGGATTTAGGTGTTCTAAAGTATTTAGTGTAGAATATATATCTCCAATGTAACGATACTATCGGAATGTTGGGTG
Organism: Musca vetustissima; assembly: GCF_032173495.1. Taxonomy (NCBI): domain Eukaryota; kingdom Metazoa; phylum Arthropoda; class Insecta; order Diptera; family Muscidae; genus Musca; species Musca vetustissima. Next base: position 58,466 of record NW_026885241.1, on the reverse strand, counting down.
TTTTGGGTCCTTCTTTCTTATTGGCTGGTAAAATAAAATCAGTTTATATTTTATAGATTTTAATAACATTGCGATTATTTATAATCAAAATGAATGTTCTATCATCTATATTATAGCATTTATATACCCCCCCCTTTCTGCAAAATGAAACATTGTCACATTGTTTAATACATTCAGATAATTTTTATTGATCATTTTTTTCAAATGTTGCAATCATACTTACAGATATAATCGTATTGTTTGTATATATATTTATTATTTTGTTTATTATATATGGTTATGGGATTTTTAATTGTTTTTATTGGACAATACTTTGTTGTTTGATTTAATTGATAATTTTGGTAATGTGCTACTCTTTTCGAGACATGTAGCAGAAGACAGTGGTTTGCAAAGCAAAAAACTGTTGGGAAATAATTCGGAAAAATGAAATATGCATTATTTGCAGGAATGAGTTTCCTAATAGGTTCCATGTCTGTTCATATTTTAACTAAGAGACTGATTGCTGGAATATATTTATTTCAAGTTTATAAGCAATCTAATTTTGTTGGAATTATTACCCTACTGTTTTCGATTTTTAACCACTGTACGTCGTGTAAATAAAAATTAAAAATAAAAAAAGCTAAATGTTTAGTGTTCTATATACATTATGATTTTTAAATTGTACATTAAATTTAAATTAAAACATTTTAAAAATATTTATGATAGCGTGCTAATGGGGGAGAGAATGGTTAAAATTTGACATCTCTTTGTTGTGTCATGGGTCATAAAGTCTACAACTACATAATACTGGAATATTTATCATTTAGGTTGGGTATTATTTTAATATTTTCTAATTGTTTTTTTTTTGCTGTTATGATAGTTTAACGGTCAATCATTTATAGGGCACAAATTAATGTGGCTTTGTCTAGATCATGCTCGTCAGCTTTGCGTATCATTACAGCTGCTTGATTTTGAAAACGTCCAGTGGACACCAAACGTAATGTGGTTACCCCGCAAAATATGGCTTGTTCTGGTCCTGGAAAATGAATACAAAAATTATAGATTTAGAAATCATCTATCTAATAGGAATAATTGGTTTTTTAAAAAATTTAAAATAAATGCTTTATTATACTAAAGTTCTATTGATCAAGTTTAAATAAACATTCAAAGTTTATTTCTCATATTTACCTGGCTCCGTGGCCAAACCACAAATTTCACTTGATTTTTCCATGGTCGTTGAATCTAAACCAGATGAGCCACCAACTTCTAAACGGTCAGCAAACATGCCACACTGCAAAGAATTAATGTAACGAAATGAAAATAATGTTACAATTTAATATTGTCCTTTCGGCTGTATACCCACATCATAATTCGGTTTATCCTGTCTGACAGCTTTGCCACCAATTTTAAGATTGGCCACAGACACCACAGCGGGAAATAGGGCTGATATGGTACAATTACGATTGTGGCCATAATTTGCAATTGTATATAAGGCATCAATGTCCTGGACCAAAATGTTGCATGCTACAGAAGAAGGGATAAACAATTTTCTTCGAACACTAGGGTACTCTGTTGATTTACTTACGTTGCGTAATTTTATGAAAGCGAACATTGGCAATGAAGCTACCCTTTACCGGTATACGATATTGAAGAAGTGCAGCATTTTGACTGGAACGGAAGAATTTTTTACCCGACAAACGTGGCCTAAAATAATAGACAAAAGTATTATAATTACGGAATTAGTGGAGAGGTTTCTTTTAATGTTGTTTAAAAACTATTGCGTATTTTGTGCTTCATAAATAGTGTATTTATATTCGTAAATTTCTCTTTGGGCCCCTTCGGTATTCGTATTGGATTTGTAGGTGATTTTTTTGCAGACATGAATCATTGTTGTGGCGAATTAAAAAGATCCAATTGTGCAAAGGATTGGGTTATGTTTTTTCAGTTTTGGCTCATTCGATTTAGAGGACTATGCTTTGGTTTATGTCATAACCATTAACTAGTTTTAACCTTGGATTCATCTTATTTGGAATTATTTGGAGATGGAAAGGTTTTGAAGTGCTCTATGCTAGACAAAACTCATGTACTTACTTAGCTGACTTGTGACAGAACATTTGTTCCATAAGCCGGGCTTAAAAAAATTCAGGCAAGTCGTTCTTACGCGCAGCTCCTCCATTTGATCTTTCTATCGGATTCGTGGTCTTCCCCTTCTGCGTGAACCATCAGCTGGTTCGCTTTTATATGCCTGTTGAGCTGGGGCATCCTCATTCATTCTCACAACATGACTTAGCCAACGTAGTCGCTGCAGCTCGATACGTCTGACTATGTCGATGTCCGAAAATAGATAGTTTATTCGACGGCGATGTTCACTGTCGACGTAGGTCGGCCCATAGACCTTCCGGAGAATTTTTCTCTCATACTCCAAGATATGTGTCATCTGCTTGCGCAAGTACCTATGCTTCAGATCCATACAACAGCACGGGTAATATCAGCGTCTTGTAGAGTGTGAGTTCGGTCTAGCGAGAGGTGGCCTTGTTTCTGAATTGCTTACTTAGACCATAATAGCATCTGTTGGCCAACACTGTTTTTATCCGAATTTCAAAACTGATGTTATTAGTTTTGTTTATGGCGGTGCCGAGGTATATAAAATCGTTCACTACCTCGAAGCTGTGGTTTTCAAGCTCCATAGTCTACTGGACGTCTTGCTCGTTGATACCATCAGCTTGGTCTTCTCGCCATTTACTGCCAGTCCCACTTTGGCAGATTCCTTCCCAATTCGTTCAAAGGTGGCTGTTACCGCTCGCATTGTTCGACCCATTATGTCGATGTCGTCTGCGTAGGCGAGTAGCATGTGTTGTTTGGTGTACAGAGCGCCATTTCTGTTCACATTTACATCTCGTATGACCTTTTCCAGCAGGATGTTGTTAAACAGGTCACATGACAAACTATCACCTTGTCCGGACCCTCCTTCGGTATTGAAGGGCTTTAAAAGGCCCTTTTCGACTTTAACTGCTGACCTTGTGCCAGTTAAAGTTATTTTGCATAGCCGTATTAATTTTGCAGAAATGCCAAACGCAGACATGCCTTTGAAATCCTCTGAGTGAATTGAGCTGTCGAATGCGGGGTTGTAGTCGACGAAAAGTTGGACAGTGTCGATGTATTTTTCGTGGGTCTATTCCAGTATTTGGCGAAGTGTTAAAATCTGAAGTCTGAAGCCGCATTGGTATGGTCCAATATTATAATTGGCTCTTGGACCCAACGTAGGATACTAGTTCCTCCATAGTTGGCATATATCATCTTGTCTCCTTTTTTGTGCACGGGACAGAGGATGCTGATGTTCCAATCATTGGACATGCTTTCCCCTAGGCAAATTCTGCTAATCAGCTGGTGCATGCTCCTTACCAGCATCTGACCACCAGTCTTGAATAGTTCAGCTTGTAACCCATCTGTCCTTCTGTCCATGTATTCTTGTGAACAAAGTACAGATCACATTTATGATCCGATGATTCGACCCAAGAACGAACCATATTGAAATTGAAGAACATCGGTTCAGATTTAGTTATAGCTCCCATATATATTTTCGTCCGATTTTATCTAAATGTTGCCAATATTTGTTCGATTGAAACAAAATTTTGGACAGCGTACTACTTAAGTCCCGTTTGATGTCCGTGAAGTTTTGTTGAACTCGGTTCAGTTTTAGACATATCTACTATATATAGTTCGTCCGATTTTATATAAATTGTGCACCACATTCCCAAGGAGTGTCCCATTGCAAAGCGTATTGAAATATGTCCATATTGATGTATACGAAGTTTTTTTAGAAATCGGTTCAGATTTACATATAGTTCCCATATATAGCTTCGTCCGATTTTTGGTAAATAGTGCACCAAACTCCCAATATGTGTCCCATCGATACAAAATTTAGCATAGTGTACTGAATTAGGTCCAGTTTGATGTCTGTGAAGTTTTGTTGAAATCGGCTGAGATTTGGATATAGCTCCCATATATATATTTTTGCCCGATTTAATCAAAATGATGCACCAAACACCCACGGTTTGTCCGATTCAAACAAAAGTTTGCACAGAGTACTGAAATAGGTCCACATTGATGTATGCAAAGTTTTGTGGAAATCAGTTCAGATTTAGATATATCTCCCATATAAACTCGCAACTTTCTCGCACCCAAACTTAAATTAATTTACTCTGCGGGGTATTTTATAATTTCCATTAACAAACTTAAAATTGACTTACCATTGTTTGTAGTTATTACAAAATTCCTGAACTCTATCCTCCAACGAACGATGATGATCTCTTAGCGAGGGAAAATATTCGCCATTTAATTCCCAGCCATCGACAAACTGCAGTTCGTTTGTGTGTATGCGTGTTCAAATGAGAAAACAAATAAAGATTAAATTTTTAATTGAATTTTGACCTTTTAACCTTTAACCCTTTTTGGCCACCTTGAATCAACAGCAGCAGCTTCATACTTACCGCCATCAGTGCTCCCGTTTCACAATTGACATCGTAATACTTCATCGTTATCTCGACGATTGTATCAGGTTCTCCAATCACATAAAGACCGCAAACCTGCAGGGATTCCTCCAATTGGAGTATGGCTGCCGTATCATCGGTGTTGCCAAATAATGCTGCCGTTGCTGCAGTCGACGGGCGGGGCGGTAGCTTTTTGAATGCATAATCCCCGGGTTCCGAGGCAACGTGCATACAATCTGTGTGAGTGTGTTGTGTTTGATTGGGAAGAGAATTCGATACGAAAATTTTAATTTATTAAAGTTGTAATAATTCACAAAAGAAAACATAAATTTTTAAAAAAGAATAATAATTAAAGTAATGAAAAGAAAGCAATTTTTAATCCACAATTGTTAAAAAAAACATTTTTATTCTCTTTATTTATTTTAAGAATATTTCATTTCCATTTAATGACCTGTGACATCCATCTTTGTTCTAATAAGAGATTTTGGTTTTTATTATAATTAAAGATGGCTATTATTTTACCATATGAAATCTTTGTGGATAATAATAACAATGAGAAGAAGATTATGACTCCCACTGACATGTCAAAATATCCAATTGTCTCTGGCAGTGACTGGTCCAACACACATACACACACACACTGACACGAATATTTTGAATGCACTCCTTAATGTCACAACATCCAATTAAAACGTAAAAAATAGCTTTGGGCGAATAATTTTGGATGTATGAGTGTGTGTGTGGTCGAGTGTTCGGTCTAAGACACGAAGTACGTACTGCTTTGTCCAGATCATAAACTAGGGGTATTGTGTCTTCGTTGTGGCTTTGACATTCGACACATGTAACTTCAATTGAAATGTCTTTAGGGTATGAACCAGTGAATTTGATTGCTGTAGACGGCACAATGTGGCAAAGTATTTAAATATCAAAGGATTAAAGACAATAGAAATAATTAATTTGAGAGATTTAGAAATGTTATGGGTAAATCACTGAGTATAAAAGTAGTAATGACGATTCCAATGTCCCTAAACATGGCATTATGCTGATAAATTAGTAGAGTCAAGTACTGTTGTAGCGGACATGTAGGTACCAAGCAAATTAGGTCCTTGGCATAACTTGTAAAGGCAATAAGTCACAACTTTTCAGAAGAGACAAAAAAACCATCAAACTTTCCTTTGAATAAACATTTTTTATATCTTTAAATGCAATTTGTTTTTGTATTGTATGTGCATTTTATTTTCGTAAAGGCAAAATATAAAAAAAAGTATTTGCGGAGATACACACACGTTTTTTGGCACTTAGAGCTTTTTCTGTTGCTTGTTCGTGTTCTCAATGACTTAGGTATTTTTCTTACGACTTGTCTCTCATTACATTTATATTTCTGCAATAAATGTGTACTTTTGTTGATTTTTTACATGCTAACATTATTTAGAAGAAAAATATTGTTTTGGAATCATAATTTATTCAATAAATATGAATAAAAACAAGTAAAACGTTGTTAAGTTCGACAGGGCCGAACTTTTTATGCACAGTCAAATTTTAATTAAAATTGATCGGGACTTCCATATGGGTGTTATGCCATGGTATATAACTACCAAGAGATAATGAATTATCAAAAATACAGGGTATTGGATATTCTGGCTAGGACCTTGTACGTACCGAAATCCTCAAATGTTGTCTCTACGGTTTTGTGGGGTCTATACCAAATCGCGGACAGATATCGATCATTTTTGTAGGAAGATTGGACAACCAATGAAAACCCAAAATATCAAATTAGAACATATTCGATTGAAAAACTTACCAAAAATACCGAAAAATGGGTGTCCAAAACTTGGATCAATATTGATAATTTTTTGGTAGGGAGATTTTGTACCCAATTAGAGTGCCAATTATAAAATTACGGCCTATTAGTTTCAAAAACGTGCCTAAACCTACCAAAATTTCGAATATTGGTGATAACCCTAAAAAGTAGACCAATATTGATAGTTTTTTGTTGGAAAATGTGCCACCACATAAGTACCAAAAATACCAAACTACAGACAACTCGGCTGAAAATTATGTCCAAAATCCCCAATATAAAAAGTGGACTTAGAGCCTTAACATGATGTTAAGATGTATCAAAATCGCCATTTCTAGAAAAATTGAAAAATTGCAAAGTTAAATTCGCCGAATGTATCCCTACCCGGTTACATTTGATGGGGCACATTCGTCACCCCATAGGCATCGACTGGTGCTTATCATTGTTATCAGTCTGGTTAGAATTCATATCCAATAAATATTCTGTTCTGTTTTAATGTGACGTTTAAGGTTATATTTTCTAGCGGACTAAGGCTATATTTTCTAGCGGTGGACGTTGACCTCTCAAGGCCACACACACCATCAGGAATACAGTGACAAAAGTATACAATTGTTTATATAATAAAACCAGTAAGGAATAATCAAAGGTTGGACGGATATATAATACCCTTCACCACTTTGGGTACATACAAGAGATGATAATATGTGCAATATCATGTAGATAAAAGAGACATATCATCTCTAGAAGACCATTGTAATGGAATCGGGAGACAAAAATCTGTGATCTGCACAGATATTTGAACCAATAAAAAACCATACACATATCATTCTGAACTCTATGAAAAATTGAATGTCAATCGGGCAGACTTGGATTTTTTTGGTGTAAAATTTGTATGAAATCCTGCAAAATTATGTATGGGACCTATATCTAAATCTGAACCGATTTCAACAAAAAATCACAGACATCAAACTGGATTTAATTCAGTATGCTGTACGCTTTAAATCAAAAAATATTGGGACTTTGGTGCGCACCATTTACATAAAATCGGACAACATATATATTTGGGAGCTATATCTAAATGTAAAACGATTTTCTCCAATTTCAATAGGATTGGTTCTTGGGCCAAATTTCATCCTAATCGGATCATAAATGTGACCCGTACTTTGTTTACAATTTAACATCAACAGACGGACGGATATGCATAAATCGACCCAGAAAGTGAATCTGTGCATATGCCCAAAAAGAACCAAGGGTCTATCTCGTTTCCTTTTGCCTGTTACAAACATATGCAATAAAATAAAAAATATTAATGTGAATTAAATTTAAAAAATAATGATTGTTTAACAAAAGCCAATGCAAGCTCCCAGTGCAAGGTGTCCGAGATACAAGTTTTTTTTTAACAAACGGATTTTTTGGGTTGTTAATACGTAGTATGATATCCCTTTTTATCTTTTACAGCTTTCATCCTTACCGACATAGATTTGAACAAGTTTTCCATTTAAGATGCCTGTATTTTCCCCCATTGTACTTGTAAAGCATTTTTTAGACTTGTTATGGCTTCTAATATGGTCCATCCAAAGCATACATTCTATGTTGACCCCAATCTCAACTTTTCAGCATTACTTTTGAAATTATCTTTTAGAATGTTTAACACTAGAAAGACGGGAATTTTGTATATACCTATATTGCCTAAAATCGGTCAAAATGACTTCATTCTGAAAAATTTTTTATTGTGTAAAGAAATTTTTTTAAAATATTTTTTTAATATTTGTTACATTATTTACAATCATACAAAACGTTGTTATTATTTGTTTTCGGTGGTAGGGCTCTCGGGTTTCCCCTTTTGAAAAATAAGAGCGCGGACAAAACGTTCGAAAAAAGAGGAAGACTTTACTCTAAGAGTGAAATCGACTGGAAATATAAAATTAATTTTTCCCGATTTGTGTGTTCGTATGTGTTTCTAGAGTAGCAAACGGGTTTCGATGTTGTTGTACCGATCTGGTCATATAAGAAATTTACTTTATACAGTAATAAAAGTAGTTTGATTATTTAATATTTCAAAAAGGTCAAAATGACCGCTTTTAGGCTATATAGGTATAGCACATGTGAATACGGGGAATGAAAGAGGGGAGGAAGCAGCTACTATGATTAATAAACGTAGTTCGATGTGGTAGAAAAAGTCACCAAATTTTAAAAAGCTGGGTCATAATATACACAATTGTTTTTGTACTTGAAATTGAAAAACCGTCAAAATGACTGCTCTCGGCAATCTAGTGTTAAATAATAAATCTTATCCATAAATCATTAAATAAAAACGAGAGTAGGGGCAGGGCTTATACAGTACCGTATTATTACAGAGCCTCCTCCGTGCTTTACTGTCAAAATTGTGTGAGTAGGGTCCATGGCATTATTCGCCCTGAGCCATACCTTACTTGGTCCATCCGAACCGACCAATTTAAATTTGCTTTCATCAGCAAATGTAATAGATTTCCAAAGTGTAAAATTGTTTTTACATTTATTTTCCAGATATTTCTCTGAGATTTCAGCAAGTTTAGGAGCACTTAGCCTTGGATTATCGGCTATTTGTTGGAGCAACCATTTTTCGTTTCTTATATTAAATATTTTACAGGTTTTTTTAATATTGAGTGTTCCCGCTATTTGTCGTTGAAATGATATTATAAGCAAAATTTTGACCATTTTGTGTGGGAGGTACCAGAAGGAGTGAACCGATATTCCATATCTTAGAACTTAAACTAAGTTTGGTAGAAATATTGCGATGTGCAAAGTTTGGATGAAATCCGTTACTCACTTCGAGAGTTATCGTGCTCACCAGCTAGACAGACAGAAAGACGGACAGTTGTTAATCAACACCAAATTTTCTGAAACGGATTTGGTTCAAAGAAAAATGGGTCCTAAAGTCAATATTTCTTTGAGGCACTATTTTGCACTATCAAAGTGTGTGTCCCTCATTAGCCATAAGGCTGAGGGTATCAAAATATTGAATGTATCTGTGGTTAAATGTGTTCTCACAACATATCGGTGATAGCAATATTAGAGTCCGAACGACACAACTATGTTGTCAGGGTATTATAGCTTTGTGCAGCCCCAAGAGTTTGTAACGCCGCGAAATATTAGTCCTAGACCCACCTTTAAGTATACCGATCATTATAATTATAATTTGTAAACACGATACAGTTATATACACAGTTATGGACCAATCTTCACGAAATTTTGTATGTAGGATGGGTTCTGGCCAATGAAGACCCCTATTGTTTTTGGTAAAGATCGGTTAATATCTAGGGGATAAAATGGACCAAATACTTAATTTTTATCGGTTTTTCTGATCGCTCCAGATGCTGCAATTATGGCCCAAACGTCTCGAATTTTTACATGGAGAAGGGGATCGGACCAAAGAATAATCATACTTGTTTTGATAAAGATCGGTCAATATTTAGCGGGTCAAATGGACCCTGACTTTTGTATGAAAAATTCCAAAATTTATATTCTATGGCGTATACATTTATTCGTGAAGAACATAGACCCGAGATGTTGATAGTATATCCAAGAGGAGTGGTATACATTTAAATTGATACCAATTATATTGTCGTGGGTATTCGGATGCGGATGTTACACGTAAATATTTACAGGTGCTTACGTATTCATATATTATTTAGTAACCTATTACCACACTGGAGGCCGGAAATATAGCGCTGATCGCTTTGAAATGCTCCATGAGGTTCCAGTTATGGTCAAGGACAATGCCTAAAATGTAAGGTGATGATCAGATAATATTTTTTCGGATGAAGTGGACCGAAAACTTAATTATTTGTACTTTTCGAATCGAAAGTCGAACATCACAAAACGATCCACGGTGAAGGGAATGTGGACAAGTAATTAGAGGGGCTGTACTGATTATTAGTAACATTTGCTGACCTCTAGCCAGTCAAAAGTGTGCAAATATCGCGAAATATTGCCCAATCTCAGAATATAGAACCACAGAAAGTTAGATTTTCATGGAAGTTGTGTAGGGTATCATATGGTCGGCCCCCTCCGACTATACTGCTCCGCTCACTGGTTTTTAAATTAAATTATTATTTTTTTTTAATTTCCTTATTTGTTCGTATCATGTTATTAATAAACTTAATTCATAACTGAAAAAATCATTTATGAGTTCAACAATAAACTCATAACGAACTGGTCATATTAATTTTCCCAAGAAAGAAATAATATTTCATTATTAACGTGAAGATACGCAATTATCTTCCCACATTGTCTATTTGTTTATTTCGCGCGCACACACACACAGTCGAAGGAAGAGAGACGATTTTGATTTCCTTTTGCTCGCTTATTAAATAATTCGGAATATTTTGTTTATGGCTATCCAATTTCATTATTAATCGTCAACGATTGGTAAATACCAGTCGACATTTGTCCAATGCTGCTTAATATTAAATTGCAAAAATATTTCATTTATTTATTTTCAGATCTGAACGGCAATGCTGTCTCCGTATGTCGTCGATTTGGGGTAAGTGAAAAATTTAATCATAAAATCTATTTTTATACATTTGTCTATTTATGGAACACCGAGAAGCCAAACACATGACATTATGAATGTTAATAGAAAAAAATCATGTTGGTTTTATATGATGACCATACGTTAGGACGAAATATTTTTAGTGGTGGGAGAGGTGTCTTAAAGTCAACATTAATATGAAAGAAAACTATATTATTTTTGCAACAATTTGCCAAACAAAATGTATACTAATTACCAACAAAATCTATTGGCTTATTTTATATTTTATGAAATATTGTTATAGTTGTTACGCACTTAAGTATAACATAGCCCCCAAGTACAACGATGATTAATTGTGCCATTGAAGTCATAAAAATGCCAATAAATGTTTACTATGAACAAGGAAATATTTATAAAGTGGTCGTAAAATATTGAAATTTGTATGGGGGTTCATATGTTGTTGGCTACCAACCATCAGTGACAAACTAATTGGTAGCCGAATTATTTTTATAACTGATTTTATTGTTTTCTTTCAGTTGGCAGACTATATTTTTTGAATGATGTATGTATTAATTATTGGAATTTATAGAAATGTAAACTTGTCGAAGATCTTATGTTTTGACTATTTCTGAAAACTGGCTATGATAGTTTCGAAACGAAACAAAATTGTTGTGGATTGGAAGATTTCTATTCGGGATGAATGGCTTTGGCGAGTATAGGGACAAATTGGGCATACGTCAAATTTTTAAGTTATTGCGTGATGATTTTTTCGGCCAACTCTACAATTCATGGGGAATAAATGTAACTTCAATAAGTACAAAAGTGTCAGTCGGTGTTGCTGACCGATATATACCCTCACCCTATGGTTTGCGGAGGAGGTCTTCGGAGTTATACACAGGTTTTATTATTCGTTTTATATAAGGTATAGGTTTAATTAAAGATGTTTCGGATTTAATGTTGATGAAATATATAAAATTGGCCTTTTTTTGTAGGAGGTACTAGAGGAGAGGGCAGACGTGTCCCACGTTCGGACTTGATCTAGGCTTAGTAACGATAAGAGGTTGGGCGACATTTGGTTAATATTGGACATTCCATTCCCATAATATTGGATTTATAAATATTGAAAATATTGACCAATTTTGTGGGTGGTACCAGAAGGAGTGGACCAATTGTTCCCATCATCAGACCTGATCTAGCCTTGGTAAGGATAATAGATTGTGCAAAGTATGGTTCGAATCGGGCATTTCATTCGCCTGATATTGGATTTATAAATATTGCAAAATGTTGACCCTTTGTGGGGGAGGTACCAGAAGGAGTGGACCAATGGGTTCCATCTTCCTACTTGGTCTGGGCTTGGTAAACGTAATATATTATACAGAGTTTCGTTAAAATCTGATAGTCCCTTTGCATGTTATTATAAAATTAATTTTAGCACAATTTTGACCATTTTGTGAGGGTTTGTTCCAGAAGGAGTGGACCGATATTCGCCTTCATCGAAATAAAACCAATATTTTGATGAAGCACTTTTTCAACGTATCAATGTGTATATACTCATTAGCCTCATTAGCCATAAGACTGCTGAGTGTATAAAAAGGCGTTGTTTGCGTCTATTGCAGGTTATTTTCGAGCTGACATGTATGTCAAATCGAATGAGGAATCCTTCCCCATCTGGAGCCCCCCACAGGCTCCATCATTTTCATCCTTATTTTCTTGAACCTAACACTAAAAGATACAATCGAGATTCTTTGACATTAAAATATTCTACTAAAAGGTAGTTCATAAGATATCAGATTTGGTCCTCAAAGGCCATAATCGAAATTTGTACTCTTCAAACGTCCGTTTTTTACTTTTACCCGATCCATGCTCATAAACTGTTTTTATGACCGCTAATTTATAAAAGTATGAAGCAAACTTGTACGGTATACAGCCACTGTTGAGTAAAATATTGAACTTCTCACATATATCGGACCAATCCATTAAAGCAACCAGTGAGCAGAGCAGTATAGTCGGACTGGGCCGACCATATGATACCCTACGCAACGAAAATCTAGCTTTCTGTGGTACTATATTCTGAGCTTGGACAATATTTCCGATATTTGCACCCTTTTGACCGATTAGAAGTCAACAAATATTACTAATATTCAGTACAGCTCTTTTAATTACTTGTCCAGATTCTCTTCACCGAAAAAACACGAAAAATTAAGTTTTCGATACACTTCATCCCAATATTATTATCTGATCATCACCGAAAATTATAGGCGTTGTCCGTGATCATACCTGGATCCTCATGGAAAATTTTAAAGCGATCAGCGCTATATGTGGTAATAGGTTACTAAATAATATCTGAATACGTAAGCACCTGTAAATTTTAAGTGCATCTCTCACATCCGAGTATATACGATAATATAATTGGTGTCAATATAAAGGTCAATCACTCCTCTGGGATATGTTATCAACTTATTGGGTAACTATGTCCTTCATGGGTAAATATATACGCTATAGATTATATATTAACCGATCCTTATCAAAACAAGCATTCTTTGGCATGTAAAAATCGCGATATTTGGGCTATAATTGAGGTCTCTGGAGCGACCAGAAAAACCGACAAAAATTGAGTATTTGTTCCATTTCATTCCCTTAATATTTACCGATTTTTACTAAAAACAATATGGTCTTCATTGGGCAGAACCCATTCTACATGCAAACAGTTGTCAATCGAAAGCAGCCTTCAAAACTCTGATATGGGAAACAGGCACCGGGCACTGTGATAACAATAAGTTTCTACCCAACCTCACTCGTGAGATTTGAGTTGCTTTCAAACACATACCAAACATCTTTAATGCCCGCTGAATCTCGGAACTGGTTGGGTAAAATGTGTTCGTAAATTTCTCCCTCATGAGCAGATGATTGGTCAAGTAGCTCCGACCGAATAACCAAAACCTTTCAAATGCTTGAATAACCTCTACAAAAAATCTCCAACCAAATTACTCGACAATGCTGTGTCCCGTGCGAACAGATAGATTCAAGACATACAATTACTTCCCTAACAATACGGCAGTCCTTCATAATATATGCGAATTTTATTGCTGAGCAAGATTGGGGTAATATAGATTTCTTGCCATTGTGGGCCCAATCTGAAATTTTATTAGCGAATTTTTTCTATAATATTTAAATGTCAACAAATCCTCATTCGATTTGACTGAGGGCAATCTTAAGTTAAGTTCGGCCAGAGCGAACGTTATATTAGGTTGGGGAAAAATAAATCTATTATTTTTTCGGCAGATGGATGTACTGATAGATTTCTCGTAAACTATCGATCAAACAATTTCTGATTTATGCTCTTTATTTTGCTGTTTTTTTGTTTGGTGCATTCAGTTGTGAGTTACAGGGTGTTAAAAAGGGAAATTAACAAAGAGCAAATTCGGTACATTTTACAGTTTTTCTTTGACAAAGGCGAAAATGCAAGCCAAGCGGTTAAAATTGTGAATGGTGTTTATGGTTCCAATACTGTAACAGCCAATTATGTGCAATTTTGGTTTCGTAGATTCTGTTCAGGAATGTTTGGTATTAAAGATGCACCTCGCACAGGTAGGCCGGCCGTCGAAAACCTCGGTAAAATCGGAGAAATGATCAAAGTTGACCGGGATGTTAGCAGTCGTAACATCACCCAGTAGCTAAAAATCTGCCATAAATATGTTTTAACCCATTCACAATTGACCAGAAACGGACAGAATTTATCGTGTTCCACCAGGATAAAGCTGGCCATATACATTTACAGTAACACCCTGGCCGAAGGCCCGCCACACCAATAAAGCATTCTATTTAAAAGGTTTTTAAATAGAATGCTTTATAGGATTCTAAGGCCCATATCATTTGATCCACAACAGGTATAGCCACAGGTATAGGATTCGACTTTTAGGGAATTTTTCAGAAAATCGGGGTCCAAAACTCAGTTTTTTTACTGTATCTTCAAAACGAGTCGAGATAACCCCTTCATATCACCACTACATGGAAAGGGTACCGTTACATTAACTTTCGGGTCAAATACCTCTGAGAAAAATTTTAGAAAAATCTGATTGTTTTTACTAAACTAGAGTTGTTTCTTATTTCGAGATGTTGTAAACGGAATGACAAATTTAATTTACACTCTACCCTATGGTGGGGGGTATAAAAATAACCTGCAATAGCAATGTTCTAAATATGTTTCTTCATAAATAGTAGACAAAAAAAAAAAAAAACACCATCACCCCAAAAACTAGTCCTTTGCCAAATTTGTGTTTCTGGATTCTTTCAGAACCAAAAGGAATTGTCAACTTCTAAAATATTTTAGCACGATGTGCATAGATGATGTGACGAATTTGTCCTTAATATTTCTCAATACACTCGCCAAGGACAATTCTTTCCAAAAAGGAGAAATTTGTTCATCACCTAAAAAGCTGTTGCTCTGGGTAATTAAAATTAATCGCTTTAACCTTCTTGGGCTATGTACACAATATTAACGGCGGATGTAAATTAGGCAAAATTAAGTTAAAATTTACATTGCATAGACTATTGCTCATTAATATTTAATTGAATGCAAAATATGGACATTGAAAACTTTTAATCTCAACAAAGACTCGTTCATTATTCTTTACAACTTTAGAAGATTATGAAAAAAAACATACTTTCATAATGATGGATATAAAAAATTTTTTGTTAGATGTGTAAATAATTTACATCGTAATAAAGACGATGAATTTTGTGCGAACAATGTTAACACTAAAACATTACCTGTAATCGTATGAAGTTCATATGGACTGGGATTTGGTGGATATAGATCGAATGTTCGCTTAATAACACTGGGCCATGCCTGCAAATGAAAATAAAATAATATAGTTTTTTTTATTAAAAATTCATGGAAGAAATGTTTCCTAATAATAAAATAATATATTTTTATAATACATATCATTCATATATAAGCACCACATATTGACATTGTGTTCAAGTGTTAAAGATTCATAGAAATGACATACATATTTCAATTGTTAGGCAAATATCTGAATACCAACATATTTACATTCCACTCCTGCTGTCCTCATCATAATGACCATAGAATAAAGATTTAATCTTTTGTCAATATCTCTACGAATCACTCAATTTATTATCAAATATTTGCCAAAAATATATATTTTTTTTCTATTATTTGAATATCATTAAATCCATAATGTATGTATGTGGCATAGAAACACACTCGCACTTGATTACCATGAAAACAGATTAAGGATATCACTCCCATTGACGAATAGTGCTGGAAATTGAGGGAGGCTATCGTTTTTCATTATATTATTGGATATTACATATATGTATGTAAATATGGTTATTGTTCGGTATGTCATTGTTTGTTATTTGGTTTATTATTAGATATCCTTACGAGATGTGTTACATAGCAGGAAGTACAACCTTTATAGAAAAAAATTGCGATTTGATAAAAATTGTTCACAATGGTTATAGAATAATATATCAAAATTCAGTGAATACAATATGGAATCTGGATTTAATTTTCAGAATATTTAATGTAAATTAATTTTTCTATCTTCCGAATTGATCTGGACTTGGTAGAACTATTTCAATGTGATAAGGTTGTTTCAAATTGAATACTCAGTTAGCTTTATATTAATTTTACAAACTTCACATTTTTTGCCCTCTGTTACTCAACAACGTGGTCATTTTTTTTTTTTTTTTTTGAAAGGATATAGGGCTGATGCTTTCAAAATACAGAAGTTACATGAATTGTAGCCGAACATCCTACCAAAATGCAGAATTTTTGGTGAATAGACTCTTGGAAAGTCTATAGAAAAATTGTGTCCAGTGATAAAACTCATTTTTGGCTAAATAATGGTGAATATATCCACAGCTTTTTTCTCCAAATTTCAGGAGGTTGTGGTTGCAACAAAATGGACTTATTGAGAACCGAGTTCGGTGATCGTTTTATTTCATGTTCGGGACCCAGATCGTGACATTTAAAGCTTGTATACTATGTTTGTGAGGCAAACACTAAATTTTATGGACCGTGCCATCGATTCAAATAAAGATTTCAGCATTTTATACCCTACATAACTGTCAGGGTATTATAGCTTTGTGCAGCCCAAAGAGCCTTCAAGTATACCGATCGTCATATCTCGACTAGCTGAGTCGATATATATATGTGTGTCCGTCCGTCTGTCCATTGTTATAGACAAATCGCTACGAAATTTTGCATGTAGAATGGATTCTGGTTAATGAAGACCCCTATGGTTTTGGTAATGATCCGTTAATATTTTGGGGATGAAATGGGCCAAATACTTTTTTGTTGGTTTTTTGGTCGCTCTAGAGGCCACAATTATGAACCGAACGCCACTAATTTTTATACAGAGAGAAGTGTCTGGCCATAGAATAAGCATGTCAGTTTTGATGAAGATTGGTCAATATTTAGCAATGAAGACCCCTATTGTTTTGGTAATGATCCGTTAATATTTTGGGGATGAAATGGGCCAAATACTTTTTTGTTGGTTTTTTGGTCGTTCTAGAGGCCACAATTATAAACCGAACACCACGAAATTTTATACAGAGAGAAGTGTCTGGCCATAGGATAAGCATGTTAGTTTTGATGAAGATTGGCCAATATTTAGCGGGTCAAATGGACCCAGACTTTTGTGTGACAAATGACAAAATTTGTATTCTGGCCATATACTTAGAACGGCTGTTTAGATGATGATCGGACAATATTCCAAGGGAAAATAAACCAAAACCTAAAGTGCCCAAATTTGTATTTATTTTTTTGTGTGTAAATATTCACATCGGGAAAACAAGATTTGGAAAATACCAAACCAAGTTTCAAACCAACAATCCTTTCCGGTTTGGATTTATTTAGGCAATTTATTTAAACAATAAAGTAAGAAATGAACGAACAGATTTTACGAAACCTTTTCCGGGTTTAAGGTACCAGAGAGGTTAAAAAGAAATTGCATCTTATCTCTACACCCGCCTTCTTTAGGATAGAAGCGCTCTTGAAATGTTATAATTCACTTAAAAAATAGTTTTTGCGGCTTTGGAACTTGTTATACACGAAAACAAATTTTAATAAATATTTTCATAATTCATTCCATTCATACTGTGCGTGTTTGGCAATTGTTCCTCTTGCTAACAAACTCCGTCTCTCCACTTATTCGATTGTGGATAGTTTGGCATGCCATTGTTTGTTTATTTTAGAAACTACATTGCTATTCTACAATTCGCATATGTATTTTCCAAATTATTTCGATATAAATACGACTTAAGCCAATAGCAAACACTCACACCAATAAAAATTGGTTTTGGATGGAAAGAAGTAGTTACCATAACGGCGCATTAAGGGAATTCTACCCAAATATATCAAAGTATATTGCGATCTTTCCTGAGATTGATGAAAAACGTCAGGATTTATATGACTTTTAATAAATGGAAGTAATTTAGAAAATTTGGTACTAAATATAGTACAATTGGCATTTGTGTTGTATATAGTTGAGATAAGCTACAGATAGGTGCTTTTGAAAATGTGCAATTTAAGTGTACGAAAATCTGCAATTACGCTAAAATTAGGACATTGTGGCAAGGTTATGTTTTTGGAAATTCGTACTCAAGAAGCCCTTTAATATCGAATGAGGATTCAGACAAGGTGACAGTTTGTTGTGTGACCTTTAAGATCCGGCTGGAAACGGTCATTCAGAGACAAATGTGAACGGAAATGACACACTGTACGCCAAACAACACATATTACTCGCCTACGCCGATAATATAATGGGTTAAACATTGCGAGCGGTAAGAGCCACCATTGAAATATTTGAGAAGGATTATGCCAAAGTGGGTGTGGCACTAAGTGAAGAGAAGACAATGCTGATGGTATCAACGCGCAAGACGTCCAGTAGACTCGGACCAACTGTGGAACTTGAGAACTACAGCTTCGAGTTAGTCAAAGATTTCATATACCTTGGTACCGCCATAAATAAAAGTAATAACAAAATTTGAAATTCGGAGAAGAATAGTGTTGTCGAACAGATGCTACTATGGTCTAAGTAAAAAATTAAGAAACCAGACCATCTCCCTACAGACCAATTTCACACTCTACAAGACGCTGATACTACCCGTGCTGGTGTATGGATAAGAAGCATGGGTACTTACGCAGGCAAATGAGGCAGTTCTTGGAGTGTTTGAGAGAAAATTTCTCCGAAAGATCTATGCGCCGATGGTGCCACGAATTCGATAGAAAGATCACAACATGGTATTTCAAATTGGAAAAGCTGTGCACAAGACCAATGGGCCTAGAATTTTTTTAGGCTCGACTTATGAAACGAATGTTCTGTCACAAACCAGATACATAAGTAAGTGCTTTTTTATGCCATCACCTAGAAGCATATGAAATTCGATAATTTATTTTCATGGTAAGATTTTTCGATTTATCTTAAAGATTGTATCACACAGCCTACTTTCTTATCACACTCACATCTATGTATTGTCATTGCCTTTACGCAATGTCGTCTTGACATTTTCACAAAGGAAATATTTCATTTTTAACCTCTGATTTAAATCTAAACAAACGTTAGAAGTTTCCCTCTTAACTACCACCTAAAGACAAATGGTCAAGATGAATTTAAAAATTGTTTTTTCTGTTGTCTTGTAGTATCCATCCATCCATTCGTTCGTCCGTCCAGCCAACCCTTAATGAAAACAAAACAACATCAACTTATGAATAATTAAGAACTTCATTAAGTAACAGAAAATCAAGACGAAAGGAAAATAAGAAATGAAAAGGAATTGCCTTGTGAGGTTACAAGAAAAGAAAACAATGTTAGAAAGAAAGAGTTTAAATGACTTATTGTTAAAGGCGTTGGCCCAGAATAAAAAAACAATGCGACACTGTTTCTATGGTGAGAAATACCTTTATTGTTTGGTTTTCTATTTAAAAGTTATGCTGAAATTTTGGCCAATAAATATTACTTTGAAAGGAGGTATTTCTTGTTTGTTGCTCCCATGGGCATCATTGTCAAAGGTGGGACACGATGTAATTGCAAAATAATTCTATGACATCGTTATAGAGGCAAGTATATATTTCATTGAATGTTTAAAAAAAATGCTAAAAAATAAATTTAAATAACAATTCATCCAGGATGTTTACAATTTGTAAGGCTATCGGTTGTTTTTGACATCTGTAAATAAAAGTTAACCCACTCATTCTACCAGGCCACTTCCTACACAACGAATTTATAAATAGATCTATCGCATAATAATCGTTACCAAACTAAATTATTGTCACGTTTTGGGCATATATTTAAAAATGTTTTTGTAACTAAAGCAGCCCATTTTTTTTATAATCATTACAACGAAATCCATTCCTAATTGTTTGTGAATGAATATATTTTTGTGGACAATTTATTTTGAAAAAAAACCTTTATAAACTTTTCGTCAGTATTCGTTATATTAGTAGGATTCTTGAGAATTTTGAGACATAATTCGATTTGATCAAGACATATACATGTGTAGGTTTCTGACAAGAGGTGATGTTTTGAAGCACCGGGTATTTCAGCAGGTGTAATTTTTGAAGCTTTGACATTGAACAAGTGAATACAACTCCATTTCTTATGTGTTGTATTCACTGTGTATTCATTGAATTTAAATTGATTTTTCTTTGAAGGGCAAAATAGCACATCTTATTGGAATACCAGGTCTTAAAATAATATTAAATTGAATGGATATTATTTTTATTTCTTTGTATACCCTTCACCACACTGTGGTACTGGGTATTATGTCTTTGTGCAACAGGTAAAAGGAAACACATGGTTTCTTTTGAGAATATGCATAGAACAAACAATTTCAGATTTATGCTCGTTGAAAGGGTGACATTTCGCAGCAAAAAAAAAAAAAAAAAAAAAAACACGATTATTTTGCTGTTGTTTGTTTGGTGCATTCAGTTCTGAGTGAAGGGGTGTTAAAAATAAAAGTGAACAAAGAGAAATTTCGCACAGGTAGGCCGGTCGTCGAAAATGTCGATAAAATCGGAGAAATTATGGAAGTTGACCGGCATGTTAGCAGTCGTAACATCGCACAGGATCTAAAATTGGCCAATAGGAGAGGTATTGCGTTCCACCAGGACAACGCACACACATCTACAGTGGCTCGCCAGAAACTTCGGGAGCTTGATTGGGAAGTTTTAATGCATCCGCACGCAGTCCGGGCTTGGCACCAAGCGATTATCTTTTTTTTGTTTGGCAAAATTTGTTTTATGAAATATTGAAATATATATTTGTATCTAGGGAGGATTGTGAAAATGAACTACTAGAGTTTTTTGCAAATAGAGTGCAGGATTTCTATGAGAGAAGCATTATGAAGTTACCTTTAAAATTGCAACAAATCATCTAACAAAACGGTGCATAATTGGCCCAAATCGGACATTCCGAAACATGTTAAATAAAGTCCTATGGTTCATATATAAATAATGGATTTATTTTTCCCCAACCTAATATTAATAACATATGTAACCAGTAATGAAAGTACTCGGACGTGCCCTACTAGAGATGCAACTAAGATTTTTATTGTAAGGGACAATAATATATATACCGATTTAAACCAAACAATCGTCCTTTTCTAAGGATTTTGGTCTTTTACGTACAATAACCTGAAACCGACCTTAATCAATCCATACATATGTCATTCTGCAATCGGTCAACGGTATGTATAAAGCAAATTTGACACACAGTACTGAATATAGTATATAATTTGCATGAAGTCGTACAATTTCTCTGATATTTCTTTAAAAAATCTTACACTATTTTAAAATATTAAAATTTCAGTTTCAAAATCTCTAACATTTACAAAAATGATCAAGTTGAACCTAACTACATTTTTTATACCCTACACTATGTTGTCAGGGTATTATAGCTTTGTGCAGCCCCAAATGTTTGTAACGCCGCGAAATATTGGTCCTAGACCCACCTTTAAGTATACAGATCGTCATATCTCGACTAGCTGAGTCGATCTAGACATGTGTGTCCGTCCGTCTGTCCATTATTCTGTGTAAACACAATAATGGACCAATGTTCACGAAATTTTGCATGTAGGTTGGGTTCTGGCCAATGTTTTTGGGAAAGATCGGTTAATATTTAGGGGATGAAATGGACCAAATACTAAATTTTTATCGTTTTTTTTGGTCGCTCCATTATTATTTGTCCATTATCTGTCCATTATTATTTGTAAACACAATAATGGACCAATCTTCACGAAATTTTGCATGCAGGTTGGGTTCTGGCCAATGTTTTTGGGAAAGATCGGTTAATATTTAGGGGATGAAATGGACCAAATACTAAATTTTTATCGGTTTTTCTAGTCGCTCCAGAGGCCGCAATAATGGCCCGAACATCGTGAAATTTTGCATGGAGAAGGGGATCGGACCAAAGAATAAACATGCCTGTTTTGATAAAGATCGGTCAATATTTATCGGGTCAAATGGACCCTGACTTTTGTGTGAAAAATTACAAAATTTGTATTCTATAGCGTATATATTTACCCCTGAAGGACAAGGTAAACAGCACCCCTGTGAGGGAGAGGTGCTGTTTACCTCTAATCGGGCAAGAGGGTGCAAATATCACGAAATATTGCCCAGTCTCGGAATAAACATCCGCAGAAAATTTGAGTTCCGTGGTAGTTGTGTAGGGTATCGTATGGTCGGCCACTACACACCAATTCTGACCGCAACATAAAATTTGTACTTTTGTAATACATACTTATTGCCAAAAACACAAATCCGAATATAGTACCAGTTACCTTAACAATCATAAGTACGAATTTCCAAAATCTCCCACATACCCAAATCTTAATGCCAAATGTCAGGATTCCAGCTAAATCACTCTAAATTCAAATTGTACCAAATTTAATTCTATTTAGTATACATTAGTTGACATTTCCAAAACTTCCTCCAATCCCAGACCCCAACAGTGACACCCAAAATTTCACCCAAAAATTTAGTACCATAGTACTTATGGGTACTACATAAGTACAAACTTCTAGAACTACACCCATACCCCAATCGTACACTTCAACAGTAATTTTAATATCAAATTTCAGGATTCCAGTACCATTTAGTACACATTTCCATTGCTACCTACACATCCCAATTTTACACCCCAACAGAGACACTAACTCTAAATTTTAAAATTTTAGCTCCATCGATTCTACCGAAATTCCAATTGTACCAAATTTAGTACCATTTAGTACACATAAGTACGAATTCACAAAACTACTACATATCTAAATTCTACACTCTAACAGTAATCTCAATTTCAAATGTATACTATTACAGCTCCAAATCTACTAATTGATATATATAAAAATGCGTTCGAGCATAGGATATACACATACTCCACATAGCTGCTTATTAAATTATACCACACATAAAAAAATACAACAAAACAATTTAGTACACATTTCCAAATCTTACTACGTACCCCAATCCTACACTCCGATGGTAATGTTAATTTCAGATCTCAGGATTCCAGCTCCATTTTGTACCTAATATAGTGTCATATAGTACTTTTCGTAAACATAAGTACACGCTTTCAAACCCATCTCCTTATATCGATCTTACTTCTCAACCTTAATTTGCATTCCAAAGTTTTTAGATCTATCCATTCACATGCTACGAAATTGTACCAAATTTAGAACATTTTAGTACTTTTCGCATTCTTCTAGTTCGAATGTTCAAAAACCCTTCGCTATGTATCTATATCAATTCTACACTCCAATAGGGTAGTACTTCGAATATTCCCTTAAAAAATATTCGCTCCATTCTAATAAATAAAAATCTTTACGAATTTTGTATGTATTAGCGAAACATTCCTTTTTATTTTTTTCCTTGTGATCTACATACTTATTATAATATTTCCCTTTGAAATAGGCTTAAATATTTTTAGATCGCATTAAATCATAATTCTTATTATAATATCACCAATTATGTACTTCCTTTGTGTTACAGTATTACCAATGTTTTTTTACCCATCTCCCATCAAATACAAATAGAAATCACTCGCTCCCTCTCTCCTCTAATATGAATTTATAATAACTCCTTCACTTGATAGAGATAGAGAGAAGCAGAAACAATAGCAAACTAATTCAAAAACAATTTGTTAATACAATAAATTCCCGGACAAAGCATCGTAAAACATTAACAATGTAAACACTTAATGCAAACTACCTCACTCGTCTGCCACAAAGGAAGATAGTTGTGGAGATAGGATATGATGGTCAACAAAGGATACGCGGCATAAGGATACAGAGAGTAACGGCAAGGAAAGGCTAAAGAACACTTTGTTGTTGTTGTTGTTGTCTATGTTAAGTTGTTAAAATGTACCGAAGGAAACATCAGCAGGAAACAACAATGACAATGATGATGGTCGCCATCGTCGTCACTGAGTAATAAAATGCAACTGGACCCTGCGTCCAGTCCAGTCGAATGAATATGGGAGGTAGTAAAGAAGTGTGGAATAAAATAACTCACAATATAATAGCAAGTGACGCTTTTGTTTCACGGTACTTATTGTCTTCATCGTCATCATCTCTTTCACTTAAGTGAATTGCAGTGTTTTTGTATTTTCTTAAGTCCCTCTGTTGTTGGTCGGTCTAAAGTCAACTTTATGCGGGCGGACAGTGGAAGGAAGCAAGGATTGTTGTTCGGTTGTTCGGAACAAAGGTATGTGTCTTGCAAATGTTTGTACAGATGGCAATTCTGTGTAAAGGATATTTCAATTGTTGTTATCTTTGCCACCATCGAGCATTGTTTTTAATCGCTGTTGCTGTAGTTGGTTCTCCCAATGTCCGGTACTGTTAACAACCAAACACTTCAGCTGGAACTGACAACGACATCACCGTAGAAGTCGGTGAGTCTCGAATCGTTTTTATTTATAGATCCTGAAGACGTTTTTATGGTAAAAGCCACAGCTAAATCTTTCGAAAATCACCGAGTTGATGGCGATGGCGGCAAAGGAGACGACGACATAGACAACGACGATGAGGACGATGATGATAGTCCCATAAATAGTTAAATGCATTTGGAAGAGATTCCTGCTTGACATTAACAACAACATTGTATTGATGTTGGCTGTGGTTGTAGCTAGTGGTGGGTAGTAGTAGGCAAAAGCGTTGATAAAATCTTTTTGTTGTAACTATTTTGCTTTGTGATATTTCGACGTTATAATGAGAAGTTATGAGATTTTGAAATGAAACCTCAGTAATGTTATTGTCCTGTAAGTAAATTAATTATTTCTAAGGATTTATTTGTGCAGAGATGATAAATTATATTTCAATTATCTATTTGACAATTAGTGTACGTCTTCATGGCAGTCATATACGGTTTTAATACGTAAGATTTTTTTTAATGCCGTGGATATATAAAAAATGATTTGTTCGAAGATGCCGACTATGAGTCACCCCACACAATACAAACACCTTATCAGCAAGCGGAATATTCTGCAAATTTACGAGAACATTTCATAAGCATATATTTTATTAAGAGAAATTTTTCAAGGACCGACCATTACAAGGCGTGGATTTTTTAAAGAATATTTTTTCAAGGACCGACCAAGGCGTGGATTTTTTAAAGAATATTTTTTCAAGGACCGACCAAGGCGTGGATTTTTTAAAGAATATTTTTTCAAGGACCGACCAAGGCGTGGATTTTTTAAAGAATATTTTTTCAAGGACCGACCAAGGCGTGGATTTTTTAAAGAATATTTTTTCAAGGACCGACCAAGGCGTGGATTTTTTAAAGAATATTTTTTCAAGGACCGACCAAGGCGTGGATTTTTTAAAGAATATTTTTTCAAGGACCGACCAAGGCGTGGATTTTTTAAAGAATATTTTTTCAAGGACCGACCAAGGCGTGGATTTTTTAAAGAATATTTTTTCAAGGACCGACCAAGGCGTGGATTTTTTAAAGAATATTTTTTCAAGGACCGACCAAGGCGTGGATTTTTTAAAGAATATTTTTTCAAGGACCGACCAAGGCGTGGATTTTTTAAAGAATATTTTTTCAAGGACCGACCAAGGCGTGGATTTTTTAAAGAATATTTTTTCAAGGACCGACCAAGGCGTGGATTTTTTAAAGAATATTTTTTCAAGGACCGACCAAGGCGTGGATTTTTTAAAGAATATTTTTTCAA
The DNA here is from genome assembly GCF_032173495.1 of Musca vetustissima. Classification (NCBI taxonomy): domain Eukaryota; kingdom Metazoa; phylum Arthropoda; class Insecta; order Diptera; family Muscidae; genus Musca; species Musca vetustissima. Next base: position 32,486 of record NW_026885241.1, on the reverse strand, counting down.
GGACCGACCAAGGCGTGGATTTTTTAAAGAATATTTTTTCAAGGACCGACCAAGGCGTGGATTTTTTAAAGAATATTTTTTCAAGGACCGACCAAGGCGTGGATTTTTTAAAGAATATTTTTTCAAGGACCGACCAAGGCGTGGATTTTTTAAAGAATATTTTTTCAAGGACCGACCAAGGCGTGGATTTTTTAAAGAATATTTTTTCAAGGACCGACCAAGGCGTGGATTTTTTAAAGAATATTTTTTCAAGGACCGACCAAGGCGTGGATTTTTTAAAGAATATTTTTTCAAGGACCGACCAAGGCGTGGATTTTTTAAAGAATATTTTTTCAAGGACCGACCAAGGCGTGGATTTTTTAAAGAATATTTTTTCAAGGACCGACCAAGGCGTGGATTTTTTAAAGAATATTTTTTCAAGGACCGACCAAGGCGTGGATTTTTTAAAGAATATTTTTTCAAGGACCGACCAAGGCGTGGATTTTTTAAAGAATATTTTTTCAAGGACCGACCAAGGCGTGGATTTTTTAAAGAATATTTTTTCAAGGACCGACCAAGGCGTGGATTTTTTAAAGAATTTTTTTCAAGGACCGACCAAGGCGTGGATTTTTTAAAGAATATTTTTTCAAGGACCGACCAAGGCGTGGATTTTTTAAAGAATATTTTTTCAAGGACCGACCAAGGCGTGGATTTTTTAAAGAATATTTTTTCAAGGACCGACCAAGGCGTGGATTTTTTAAAGAATATTTTTTCAAGGACCGACCAAGGCGTGGATTTTTTAAAGAATATTTTTTCAAGGACCGACCAAGGCGTGGATTTTTTAAAGAATATTTTTTCAAGGACCGACCAAGGCGTGGATTTTTTAAAGAATATTTTTTCAAGGACCGACCAAGGCGTGGATTTTTTAAAGAATATTTTTTCAAGGACCGACCAAGGCGTGGATTTTTTAAAGAATATTTTTTCAAGGACCGACCAAGGCGTGGATTTTTTAAAGAATATTTTTTCAAGGACCGACCAAGGCGTGGATTTTTTAAAGAATATTTTTTCAAGGACCGACCAAGGCGTGGATTTTTTAAAGAATATTTTTTCAAGGACCGACCAAGGCGTGGATTTTTTAAAGAATATTTTTTCAAGGACCGACCAAGGCGTGGATTTTTTAAAGAATATTTTTTCAAGGACCGACCAAGGCGTGGATTTTTTAAAGAATATTTTTTCAAGGACCGACCAAGGCGTGGATTTTTTAAAGAATATTTTTTCAAGGACCGACCAAGGCGTGGATTTTTTAAAGAATATTTTTTCAAGGACCGACCAAGGCGTGGATTTTTTAAAGAATATTTTTTCAAGGACCGACCAAGGCGTGGATTTTTTAAAGAATATTTTTTCAAGGACCGACCAAGGCGTGGATTTTTTAAAGAATATTTTTTCAAGGACCGACCAAGGCGTGGATTTTTTAAAGAATATTTTTTCAAGGACCGACCAAGGCGTGGATTTTTTAAAGAATATTTTTTCAAGGACCGACCAAGGCGTGGATTTTTTAAAGAATATTTTTTCAAGGACCGGCCAAGGCGTGGATTTTTTAAAGAATATTTTTTCAAGGACCGACCAAGGCGTGGATTTTTTAAAGAATATTTTTTCAAGGACCGACCAAGGCGTGGATTTTTTAAAGAATATTTTTTCAAGGACCGACCAAGGCGTGGATTTTTTAAAGAATATTTTTTCAAGGACCGACCAAGGCGTGGATTTTTTAAAGAATATTTTTTCAAGGACCGACCAAGGCGTGGATTTTTTAAAGAATATTTTTTCAAGGACCGACCAAGGCGTGGATTTTTTAAAGAATATTTTTTCAAGGACCGACCAAGGCGTGGATTTTTTAAAGAATATTTTTTCAAGGACCGACCAAGGCGTGGATTTTTTAAAGAATATTTTTTCAAGGACCGACCAAGGCGTGGATTTTTTAAAGAATATTTTTTCAAGGACCGACCAAGGCGTGGATTTTTTAAAGAATATTTTTTCAAGGACCGACCAAGACCTGGATTTTTTAAACAATATTTTTTCAAGGACCGACCAAGACCTGGATTTTTTAAACAATATTTTTCAAGGACTGACCATTACAAGGCGTGGATTTTTTAAAGAATATTTTGTCAAGGACTTTTTAAAGAACCAACACCAAAATAATGTGAAGTTCATGTTAGTTCTGTTAAAGACAATTTATTTTATATTTAAAAATAATTGAGAATAACTTTATTTGTTTACACTTGACCCTCTTCAATTTTACGCCCCAATCGCGCCATTACGTGCGCGACATAGAATTGACGTTTATTCATTATTATGATAATTTCTATGTCATTTCATTGTATACCATGTTCTACAAAGAACTTTGTTTTGGTGTTTTTAGAGGGAATCTTAAAATTCTAAACGAAAAAGGGTTGATGCATCAATTAATTCATGTTTCTTTGGGGGCATTACACTCGCCATCACCGCCCATACCCACAAATGTCTGTAGTTGACTAACAATAAAATCAAAAGATGTTGTCAATATTTACAGTTTTGTAAATTATCATTTAGGATATGGTTGACATATTTTTTTTCTTTCCTTTGGGTCAAGTGTTTGAAAAGGACCGAAAATTAATCTTTTTTGTCCTCAAAAAAGAAGAAAACATATTTGTTTTATGTAATACAGCAAGTGTTTATATAAGTTGTCGAAAAATGCTAAGTTTTTTAAAATATGTTTCAATATAGACCATTTAAAATTAAATAACAAATATTGAGTTGCTTTAAATTGAACGAGCAGCGTATTATATGGAATGCTTTGTCTTTACTCTTATATATATATATATATTATAAATGTATTTATTTCCATCTCATAACAGAAAAAACCTCTGATGATTAGTCAACACACATACACACTTTTTTTAACATGAAAACAATTAATAAAAACCAAAATGCCGCCAACGATGCCTTATCTCTTTTTAAAATCGAAGGGGTTAAAATCCATTAACCTCTATACACTATTTAATAAAAAAAATGAATATTTATTTTTATATTCCATGATGAATAATGTTACAGAAATTTTAAAATCCGCATCAGTCTCGTGCATATTCTTAATCAGACAGCATGCGTTTTACAAGTCTTTCAATACAAATCATAATTGCATTATTTTTTACAATGCTAATCGCGTGTTTTGGTCAAGACATACTAACACAGCAATTCGATATAGTGCCGGTAAGATCAAAGTGTCGATGTAAGGAAATACATCGATTCGAATTAATAGAACGTAATTCAAATTAATCAAAGCCTGGCGTCGTACCAAATGGGTCGATCTAAAGCGTAGGTATATTTTCCAAAGATATAGAAAATAATATATAGGAGGAATCGAAAAAGGCGTTACGTGAAATTGAAATAATTAGCGATCAGATATGAAAATTGTAAAGTGCTAATAATATTACATATAAAAATACAGTATACGTCTACGAGCCCAAACGCGGAAATGTTAAAAATTAGTGGGCTGGTTTACTTATTTTCGGGAAGAATTCTATTAGTGATAAATGTTGAAAGTATTCTGCAGTGAAGCTATTTTCGCTAGAGTTATGTGACACCGCCTTGTTGAAACCACATATTCTCTAAGTCTTATTCTTTAGTAGCTGGATACGATTGACGGTCACATTTTCGAAGAAGTAAAGTTCCATCACAACTTCGGACCAAGGAGCGCACCACACAATCTTCGACATAATCATGAAATTTTATAATCTGTTCGATTTATAGGAGATTTAAAAATTCTGAAAATGTTGACACTTTGGAAGTAGGTACTGGAATGGGTGGACCGTTTGGTATTACATTCAATCATTTTACAGGCTTGATTCAAATATATGGTTTGTTCAAATTGGATACTCCGTTCGCATTATCGACAACTTTTGTGGGAGTGGATATTTCCCATCTTCCAAACCGACACAAAAACTGACATGTGTAAGTCAATGCATTAGTCATGAGGCTGAGGGTATAAAAATTCGCGCCAATAATACTTCTAAAAAAATCTTAAAAAATCAAGACCTGTTATACCTATTTTTCTGTTGGTATAACGTGTTCTGAATATTTTTGGATGGGTTACACACCCTTGCGTTGACCTCAAGCCAAATTTTCCATTTCAATATCGATCCACTTACCTCAATTTTACAGACTAACTTTATATCTGTAGCTCCATTCGATCGATCAAAAAAATTTTACCCAGTTTAATATTATTTACTAAAATTTGCATAGAGTGATCCTTCAGAGAATATATGTGGGGTAGTTTCCAATTTATAGGGCACGTAATGTGAAAGGGAATAATCGGGAGGAAAGGAGAGACGAGAAACGTTTTTTCAGAAAAAAAGAGGAATGAACAAGAAAAACATTAGCGAGAGCAACTCGAGATGTGCAGGAGTCAGAACGAAGTCCGCAAATTTTACCAACGAGTAAAACACCAAACCGAAGGCTTTGGTCCAGGCACATCCTCCTGTAGAGATGAAGATTGAAACCTGGTGTCAGATACATATAGTGTGTTGAGGATCTGGAATGAGCCATTTGCAAAGCTTCTAGTATCAAATAGTGGCTGCGAAGAAGATGCATCAGAACCAATAGGAGATGACGATATAGAGAGTATATCACCAAGCCAAAATGAGGTCAGAATAGCAATCAATCGGCTAAAGAATAATAAAGCAGCAGGTGCCGATGGGTTAACTACCGATCTATTCAAACCCGGTGTCAGATGCTGGTCAGGAGCATACACCAGCGGATTAGTACAATTTGGCTAGAGGAATACATGCCCAATCAACCTCAGCGTTATGTGTCCTGTACACAAAAGAAGGAGATAAGACGCATCGCATATAATGTGCTATCCAGTGTGCTGTGGGTATGACTGAAGCAAATGGTCAATGACATTATTGGACCGGGGGCTTCAGGCCTGGAAAATCCACAATTAACCAGATTTTCACTCGGCGTCAAATCCTGGAAAAGACCCACGAAAAACACCTATTCGACGACTACAAAACCGCATTCGACTGCACAATGCGATCAGAGGTGTTTAACTTTAAAACCGGAAGGGACCTCTCGGAGCCCTTCAATGCCGAATGAAGATTCGAATAAGGTGACAGTTTGTCGTGTTACCTTTTTAACATTCTGCTGAAAATGTGAACAGAAATGACACTCTGTACACCAAACAACACATGTTATTCGCATACGCCGATGACATCGACATAATGGGCCGAGCACTGCGGGCGTTAAAAGCCACATTTGGACAAATTGAGAAGGAGTCTGCCAAAGTGGGTCTGGCAGTAAATGGCGAGAAGACTAAGCCGATGGTATCTGTCAAAGTGGGTCTGGCAGTAAATGGCGAGAAGACTAAGCCGATGGTATCAACGCGCAAGACATCTTGAAGGCTCTGACAAACTGTGGAACTTGAGAACTACAGCTTCGAGGTAGTGAAAGATTTTATATACCTTGGTACCGCCATAAATAAAACTAATGACATCAGTTTTGAAATTCGTAGAAGGATAGTGTTGTTGGCCAACATATGCTACTCTACTATGGTCTAAGTAAGCAGTTTAGAAACAAGGCGACCTCCCGTCAGGCCAAATTCACACTCTAAATCGTTGCCACTAACTGTTAGGTTCTTAACTTCATGATTTTTTTCAGAAATGTGGACCGATGATTCAATATACCAACAAATCATACACTAAGTTTTTTTTGTGTATAAATCTCTTTACGTAGCGCCTCATGACAAATGCCACAATTTTACTTGCTTGCACATTAACCCAGAATGGACCTCATCACATTTGTACATCCAATTATTCTAAAAACTGTGGTTCACAATTTTTATTCATAGGGTTTTCTTTGGAGACAACAAATCGCTATTCCTATGTTTTTATCGTTCTTATTCCCTCTTTCCCGATCCTTGGTCAGAAAACCTTGCATCGATGTACACTAAAAAAATTGGTAAAATTGTTAGATCATAAAAACTTTCAGATACTATTTTAAAGGTCTCATTAAGCCAAACATACATATAACATTTATTCGCGACAGTCAGATCCAGTTTACTAAATTTTTGAACCAGATTATAAAAAAATATCTACTGGACAAGTAAAATATGCTGCTTAATTATTTGGTCGACCCCGTTTGAATATAGTATAGAGCTTTGGTCAGTTTACGTTCTATAGTATGATAAATATTCCAGGAAACAAAAAAAAAAAAATCATATTCCTAATTTCCTTTCAGAATTCACCGTCTATACGACATGTGCGACAAATGTCAATATTTCACGCACCCCAACGACCAGCACCCTGCGGCTATACACACAATGGCAAACGTCGAAAGAGATGTTAAGAATATCGGCAATATATGCAGTTTTATTCCTGATATGATCGAATGTAAACTTTACATACAATTAGTTTAATCTAGGCTCTAAGTGAGTTCAATTCACATTTGATGGAGAGTGAGAGATTTATCAGCCAGAACAACAACAACTGTCCACCATACCATATCACAATTCATATATCCATTCATTCATAAATTTTTGTTGTGATAAAGAAAATACATTATAATGGATGTTGTTGTTTGTATGTAAATATATATGTATATTCTAGAAGATCATATTTTTATTTAAATGGATGGAAATATTTTTTGTTGTTATTTTTATTATTTTTATTTTTTGTTTTGTAAACATCTCAATGTAAAAATGATTCCCATATCACCAACCATCTCATCATCATTAACAACAAGCCAATGTATTCATCCATCCAGTCAGTCCGGCAGCCAGCCACTCAAACATCCATCCATCCACCCATCTATCCACTCCATTCGTTCCACAGTAGTCAACATTATTCGGGCAAAAATTCTTATCAGTTGTGGGCTGACTGTAAAACTTTATGGTTCATTTATTTACTCGCTAAAATTCGTATTTAAGTAGTGTTACAATTACAAAACCAAAAAACATACACCGAAATATATATTTATCCTAAATATAAACAAAAACAAAAATCGAAAATAGAAATCTTCAAAAATGCATTTCGGGGCCATCTTATTAATGCTGATCTTGGTGACATCCCTGATGATCTGCGGCCAAACAAAATCTGTCAATACAGAATTTATTAAATCGCGGCATCGAGTCTTGTCCAAGGTGAGAGTGTGATGAATGGTGATTTCAAAATCACAATAACAACAAAAACAATATTATTCTTTTGTAATGGAATTCTATACATATTCGTGTTATTGTTGTTGAGGGTCCATTGTCATTTTTCTTTTTCTTGTCTCTGTAGGCCAATCATAAATCGCGCAAATTGAGTCCCATGATTTTGACCGTGCGAAGTCGTTATGTCTATTGCGGCTTAACACACAAAGGCAAACCCCGACGTTGTTTTCGAAATCAAGCAGCGAATTGAAACGCAAATCGAAGATCACGTCGACGACGATGACAACAAAGGCTGGATGTGATTATTCCAAATCACAATTATCATCGTTATCACAAACGACGAGTGTGTGTGTGTGTGTTTATATCGCAGCGTTTATAATTTGAAATTTAGATGCTAAGCATGATTAGTTTTTTAGAATCGATAATAGTATTGAAAAAATAGATTAAGTGTAACTTATAAGTAATTTCTATGTACCATTTCTGTGTGGTCTATTTAAAAAACGATTATATACTCAAATTGAGTTGTAAAATAAAATAAAATTGTTATATATTTTTCCATTTGTATAAAAGTAAAGATTGTTTTTTGTTTTGTTGTTTATTTTTTCAATATTGATATGTCTATTTCCGTTCTCTTATACTTACTTCAGGGCCGTACCATGTCTGAATGAGAGCACGACGCATTTTCGGGGTAAATGACTGATTATTTATTGTATTGTTATAGGTCATTATTGTAATGTCTAGTAATTTTGTATGTTTGGGAGATGACGAACATCGTTATACCCTACATCGTTTTATTAGGTTGGGGAAAAACAAAGCCATTATTTTTTCGTACTAATAGATTTCTTGTAAAGTATCGATCAAACAATTTCATATTTTTGCTCGTTGGAAGGTTGACATTTTGCAGTAATCAAAATTATTTTCCTGTTTTTTGTTTGGTACATTCAGTTGTGAGTTACAGGGTGTTAAAATGGAAGTGAACAAAGAAAAAATTCGGTACATTTTATAATTTTTCTTTGAAAAATTCTTTTCTTTGAATATTGTGAATGGTGTTCATGGTTCCGATACTATAACAGCCAATTATGTGCAATCTTGGTTTCCGATCAGGAATTTTTGATGTTAAAGGTGCACCTCGTACAGGTAGGCCGATCGTCGAAAATGTCGATAAAATCGGAGAAATTATCGAAGTTGACCGGCATGTTAGCAGTTGTAACATCGCTTAGGAGCTAAAAATTGACCATAAGACTGTTTTAGACCATTTACACAAAGCTGGATTCAAAAACAAGCTCAATGTTTGGGTGCCACACCAATTAACCACCCATTTCTTAAAGGGATTGGGACTGGAGATGAGAAATGGATCACATACGATAACCCTGTGCAAAAACGATCGTGGTCAAAGAGCGGTGAAGCACCTCAATCGAGGTAGTTGCAAGTAGAGAGCAGGACTTCTATGAGAGAGGTATTATGAAGTTATCTTTAAAATACCTTAAATAATAAAAAAACCGGTACATATTTGGCCCAAATTGGACATTCCGAAGTATGTATGAGTAAAGACCTATAATTCATATAAAAATAATGGATTTATTTTTTCCCAACCTAATATAATTCTGAATCAATCAGTGCGACATTATCGCCCTCTAGTGGGGTAATAGTAATACTAAACAATATCATATACTATTTACCTATAACTCAAACATCCAAGTACATACAACAAAAACGTGGTCTCAATTTAAAGTTCAACCACTCCTCTTTAATATATTATCAACTTCGCAGAATACAAATTTTGTCATTATTTCACACAAAGTATGGGTCCATTTGACATCCTAAATAGAAACTGATCTTTATCAAATCCACGCCTAAGTTAGTTTGCTTATTCATTGGTTAAATCCCCTTCCCCACGTTGAATTCTCTGGTGTTTCTCTAGAGCGACCAGACAAAAATAAAATTTTTGGTGCATTTCATACCCTAAATATTACCCGTTCATTATCAAAAACAATATGGATCATCTTTGACCAGGACCCGTCCTACATGCAAGATTTCGTGACGATTGGTCCATAACTTTGGTCTGTATTGTGTTATTATAATGGACAGACGGGCAGCGACACATGTCTAGATCGACTCAGCTAGTCGAGGTATGACGATCGATATACCAAAAAGTGGGCCTAGAACCAATATTTCGCGGCATTACAAACTCTTTGGCCACACAATGCTATAGTACCCTTAGAACATAGTTCTATACCCTAAATATACATATATCATGAAAAATGTATTTAATGTAAGTTTACTTTTGAAATCACGAAATTTGTCTAATAGCTACAAATCAAGATATGAAGCGATCTATTCATGTATATTAAGGTCGCCAGCAAAACTGATCACTCCATATCTTCGATTGCAATAAATTTGCTTTCTTAATACTTTAACGGCCCCTATATGCAACGTTAGAAGTCATTAAAATAATGTACGTACATTTGTCGGTCGTTTGCAAATTTTCAAAAAATTCAAATCGATTTTAACGTACATTAAATACAAAATCTAAATAAATAACTGCATATGTCAGAGATAATCATCCTACACATCAATATTGACCATAAGTACAATTTTAGTACCATTTAGTTCCTTTGCCCCTTTATAGTACGTATTTCCAAAACTACCTCTATAGCTCAACACCACACGCCAATTTTGACCACAACAGAAATCTAGCTCAATGCTAATTTTAGTACCATTTGTTTCCTCTCATACTCTTGTAGCATTTATCACAAAGCTAATTCAACATTTCCGGATTCGAACTCTATATTTTAATTTGACAAAAATTCTTACCATTAATATATCCAATTCAATAGAAGTCATATTTCCCAATATCAGGATTCCAGCCAATAGCTTCACCCTACACGCCAACGGTAATCTTAATTTCAAATTATAAGCTTCCAGCTCTATCGATTTAGCCAAAATTCAAATTTAGTATCATTTCGTACTTATAATTATGAATTTCCAAAACTACATCCATACACCAACCCTACACTCCAACAGTAATCGAATTTCAAAATGTCAGTGTTCCAGCTCTATCGGTTCGCCCAAATCCAAATTGTACCAATTTGGATTTTGGTGTTTTTAACTCTATCCGTTCACGTGCTTAAACATTTTAACAAATGTAGCACTTTTTCGCATATTTATAATTCGAATTTCCAAAACCCTTTGGTACATATATTGTACAATCCATCAATGACCCTCAATTCGAGTATCTACCGGTTCGCCAAATACAAATGGTACCATATTTAGTATTTTTCGTGCGGTTCTAGCACGAATTTTACAAAACCTTCGGACTGAGAGTGATTTGTTGCCGTTTTAAAGGTAACTTCATAATGCCTCTCTCATAGAAGTCCTGCTCATTAAAGAAATTTTGAAATGCAAGAAAAAGATGATAATCGCTTGGTGCCATGTCCCAACTGTATGGCGGATGTATTAAATCTTCCCAACCAAGCTCCAAAGTTTCTGGTGAGTCACCGTAGATGTGTGTGGTCTAGCGTTGTCCTTGCGGAACACGACACCCTCTCCTGTTGGCCAATTCTGGTCAATTTCTATTTTTAAACGGTCCAGTATGGAACCAACTTATAATAAATAATCCCCTTCCAGTCCCATCAAATGCATAGCAGCGTTTAAGCTGCTTCACCGCTCTTTGACCACGATCGTTTTCGCACAGGGTTATCGTATGTGATCCATTTCTCCAGCCAACATCCGTTTAAGAAATGGGTCTATCTTATTCCGTTTGGCCAAGGTTTCGCAGATTGAAATTCGATTCATCCTATGTTTTTCTGTTAATTGGTGTAGCTCCCAAACATCGAGCTTCTTTTTGAATCCAGCTTTGTGTAAATAATTTAAAACGGTGTTTTATATGCCGGTCAACTTCGATCATTTCTCCGATTTTATCGACATTTTCGACGAAAAAAATGGGTTTATTTTTCCCCAACCTAATTTAAAAACAAGAAACTTGAATTATAAATATTTTTTGGTTACACTTTCAGTAGCATTAACTGGATCTTCAATATATTTTTAAAGAATAAAATGTACAAAATATTTTTAAATGGTCCAGAATTTAACATTAACACTAGGTGGTCTAAGGCATTTCCACTTAATTTAACCCTTTCAGTGTCAATAAAATTTTTTGTCGGAATAAAAATCTAAAATTTTGTATTTAAAATCATATAAAGGGGCATAGTTTAGAAAAAATAGCAATTGTCATTTTAATCATCAGACAGTTTCGTCTGTCTTTCAGCAAAAACAAAAACAACAATAGTAACGGTACATAGGATAACCGGAAAATGGCAAAGAAAGAGAGTATTTTTAAATGTCGAATATATTCGACAAAAACACTGAAAGGGTTAAAAATTTTACAAATCATAAAAATCAATGAAACAATAATAAAACGCGTAGGCAATTTCACGACACGTCCATTGTGAGAGACATTAACACTTAATAGGTTTTCCATTATGTTTATACCCGCAAATATTTTGTTCCGGAATTTTGAAAATTGTTGAATATAATTTGCGCTAAAAACAAAAAAATTAAATAAAGATACAAATTAATATTTTTTAATTTTAATGTTATAACAACTATGTATTTTCGTATTTTTTCTAAACTAAAAATTTCAATACTTGCATCTTCTCTTAATGGTAATTTGAGTAGCCATGATGTCACGAAGTTTTTTAAAATGCATCTGCATAATTACATTCATAATGTTTTATTAGTGTTAACATCATTTATTTATAATAACTTGTTTAAAAGTGGATATATTTGAGTAGTCATGATGTAATGCAGATTTAAACATGTTTAAAATATTTATTATATTATATTTATAAGAATTTGTTTTAGAGTAGCTATGATATAAGGTGGATTCTTTGTAATTATACATAAATTGGCCATTAAATTGTAATTTGGCTTCAATTACAAAGTAAATAAAGATAAATTAAATTAAAATTAAATTAATTGTGGACTTGGTGGTTCATCTCCAGTTTGTGATTGAGCCAGTACTTTATATTCCTTATTTGCAATTATGAATACAAAGACAGCAATTAGAAATTGAAGAATGTGTCGGAACCTTGATAACTGCATATCTTATTCGTTTGTATAATTTTGTTGAACTGATGCGGCTGGTCGGCATTTAATGAATAAGCAGCACAAAAGTCAAATGATTCGTACTTTCTAATTGATAACAGCTATACGAGTATTGGTTTCAAAAAAATTACATACTATATGCAGTCATGTACAGAACCTGTTTACTAAGAATTTGTAAAATTTATTTATAACATTCAACACACTTCTGCAATAAATTCTGATTTATTTGTCATAATTATATCTAAATGAATATCAATAAATCCATTACCCAAATAGGTTTAAAAATTTTATGATAACATATTAAGATCGATGTCTTTATCAAATCGGGGACTCTTGCTAATCTTTGTGATCATTTCAATTGGAAATTAAATATCGTCTAAATGTAATTCAAACAAAAACTAATTTTTAATTTCCCCATTTTATTCACTTATTTAATATCACTTAGTAGAAATTCGAAGATAACACCTCATCTTCCGCGGCATGGTATTGGCTGACCATTGTGTCTATATCCACACGGAGAATATCTTACGGGAGCTTGTAGCAATAAAAAGCTTTGCATCTAATAAAATTATCATATAATTATTAAATTCAGTTAATATATAAACAAAAACTAGAATACATACATTATCGGTTGAATTTACCGAAATAGCCATTTCTTGACACCACACAAATGTTATAATTCCTATAGCGAATAACATTAAAAATATAAATGTTACGCCCATATTGTTGGCATAACAGCTTCTAAGAAACTGAATAGTAGTCAATAAAATAAAACTACTTTTAATTAATCATTTGTTAATCGATTGATCTTAAATAAAAGCTTTGAACTATGTTGATAAGAATATTAAATGAATGCATTGCTCAAAGATTCTCCTCTAGCAATAATGTGAAGACAATTGACATACCCTACACTAGAAAATTGAATGAAACTATAGGTCGTAATCCAATAGACATCCAAAAAAATTATGAAGCGGCGGTTGCAGCTTTAAGACTCAAAGCAAATGGATAGTGGATAGACACCGGACACAACATATCACACAAAAACTTATTACAGGCAACTACTGAGCCAACAATCAATACCTTTGATTCAGACCGCATATCTGAAACGAGAGTAGTAACACGGAGAGAACAATGGAATAGTGGAACACTAGTTCAGATTCCAGCTGGTAACTGTTGCTACAAAGATGGCTATCGACTAGGAGGAAAAACTGGACTGGGACTTTTTATCGAAGAACCGGGTACCGAATTTTCTCTTCGTCTTACAGATCATAACAGAGTGTCTTAACTGGTTAAGTTCAAACCTAGGACAAAATACAACAAATATAACTACGGATAGCAAACAAGCTATAAAGACAATATCTTCTAAAACAGTTAATTCCAAAACTGTACTGGAATGAGATCCATAAAAATCTTTGCGATAATTATGTTATGGGGTGACCCTAATGGAGGCAAAAGTAAGCAAATTCTAACGCGTGTGAGGAAGACAGTGAAACGCAGGAACATTTCCTGTGCCAGTGCCCAGCATTTACATGCCTTCGGAAACAATTCTTGGGAAATGACACTTTTCACGGACCCGATCTGAGGGGTGTGAATGGAGAATTCTCAATTGACATGGGAAGGATATACACATATATCCTTCCCATGTTGGACATGTAATGGTATTATCCATCCCGTTTTTCAACCTAACCTAATAGGTCGTAATTAATAATATTTGTAATAGATACAAATTCCGGCCTAGGGCGACGTGTCATGTTTTAGTGATGTTGGTTGGTCAAAATTCCAACGGAAATGGAAAGACTATATATCTGGCTAGGAAATTATTTTTTTTAATAGCCTATTTTCGAAACAAAAACAAACTGGAAAAATAGACCTTCATAGATTAAATGCATCCTAGTTTGTATATGAACTATGGGACTATATTTAACATGCTTGGGAATGTCCAAATATGCACCGTTTTGTTGTATGATTTGTTGCCATTTTCAATGTATCTTCATAATGCATCACTCATAGAAGTCACGCTCTCTATTTGCAAATAACTCTATCGATTTTCACAATCCTCCCTAGATACCAATTTTTTACCATTAAAGAAATTTTGCAATGCGAGAAAAATATGATAATCGCTTGGTGCCGATTCCCGACTGTATGGCGGCTGTATTAAATCTTCCCAATCGAGTTCCCGAAGTTTCTGGAGAGTCACTGCAGGTTTATGTGGCCTAGCGTTGTCCTAATGGACAAACGGTCCAGTTGTTGACAGTAGAGATCAGAATTTAGTGTTTGAGCATATGGAAGTGACTTATAATAAATAATCCCCTTCCGGTGCCACCAAATGCATAGCAGAACCTTCCTGGTCGAGGTGCTTCACCGCTCTTTGATCACGATCGGTTTCGCACAAGGTTATCGTATGTGATCCATTTCTCATCTCCAGTCATCATCCCTTTAAGAAATGGGTCTACCTCATTCCGTTTGGCCAAGACTTTGCAAATGGAAATTGATCCATCCTATTTTTATGTTAATTAGTGTTGCACACAAATATCGAGCTCCTTTTTGAAACTTTGTGTGACTGGTTTAAAACAGGAGCTAAAAATCGACCATTTTAGCTCCTGGGAGAATATTCGTGTCAACATAAGGAAACGACGATCCCCGTTAACATTGGTCCTTCCAGCCGGATCAGTGATCGATTGTGGAGGAAATTAATGCTGAAGAATTTATCTTAGAGGTCGAGGAAATTTTATCAGCTGGGTGGAAAAGAAAGATAAAAATTAAGAATAAAGAAAAATTTTGTTTTTGCAAAATAGTCAGGCTGAATCCCAGTTTGTTGTTTTTATAAAAAAAAGGGAACTGATGAGGATCAGTGGCGTGATCCGACACTATAGTCTTCCCTGCCTTACCCCTCGGCAAACAATGCCATACATTCCCCACTAATAAATAGATGTTTTTTTATAAAAACAACAAACTGGGATTCAGCCTGACTATTTTGCAAAAACAAAATACAAATGGTATCCCAAATAAACCGCCAACTCTACTGAAATAAAGAAAAATAAAATGCTGAGTCCTTGTGACAAGAAAGAAGTCGGTGGCGGCGAGACATTTTGGCCAAGAGGCTTCAGTTCTACGTGCAGGAGCTACAGAACGAAGAAGGGAGACTTCTTCCGGAGAAGACGAATCGCGCAATGGCTCGGCACTGACAGAAAACACAAAAACTCTACTAGCAAATAACGATAGGTTCGTAGAGATGGTCGATAGTCTGGATACGAATGTGAATATGCAAGTTATAGAGAGCGCATACCGCTGTATAGGAGATGAAAGATCCGGTGGTTCCTGATCGGTGAATGGAGATACTGGAAAACAAATTCAATATGTCAGGATATACCGATGCCGTTAATTATGGATATTACAGCTAGGAAGATAGCAGCGGTGGTGAAGTTAGAGCAGGCAGTCACTTGTAATAAACAAACAATAAAATGAAATAGTACAATCAATGATGTCGTTGAGCCGAAGAGGGAATAATTTGGTGCAAATAAAAATGGCGAAGAAGTTGAGCAAATCAAAAGAGAAGGTTTCATCAATAAAATGAAGCATTTGGACATATGACCACGAAGCTGATGAAAACTATGACAAATGGTTTAGGCAGCAAAGCATCCGGCAGCAAAGCAGCTTCTAGAGGACTTTGGTAAATCCACTCCAAATTGTCTGTAACGGATTTGTTCAAAAGAAAGATATTGACTAAAACCAATTTTACTATGAGACACATTTTTGTCTTAGCAAAGTGTATATGAGTCGTTGATTTTTGAAAGTAGACCACATTCAAAAGTTTTTTTTTCGCTTTTTTCTTATATGTATATATTATTATATGTATATAGGAAAACTTTTACATTGATCTCTAAAGAATGAAGGTTTTTAAAACTGTCCTTCGGAAATACAAAAATATGTATTAAAAATTCCATGCATCTGGAAGTTCCTTGCAAATATGAACTATAGAATTTTATTTAACATACTTCGGAATGTCCAATTTGGGCACAAGTATGCACCGTTTTGTAGTATGATATGTTGTCATTAAACAAAAAACACCAAAATAATTTTTTTGCCGCAAAATTTTCACCCTTCCAACTAGCACAAATCTGAGATTATTTGATCGATACTTTACGAGAAATTTTTCAGTACAGCCATCTGCCGAAAAATAATGCATTTCTTTGTCCCCAAACAAATATATTCATTTTATAATCTATCTATGGAAAGTACTTCAAAAGTATTTTAAAAAAGTCCATGCTTGTTTATATGTGGTATACATTAAAAACCCATTTTTAATAAATGCACCTATTTATGTAATAGAACACGCTAATTTTAAAACTATGTTAAAAATTACAACATATGCTGATCATTAAATTCATCCAATAAATTTAACAGTTAAGTTTATTTCACTAAACATCATCACTAAGCGTCATATATTATATGTAAAATAGGGCATCCTTCCAATATTCTGAAAACAAAATAAAGATATTAATGTTATTCCACAAACACCCAAAGGTGGATCCCATTCACTCACCCCTTTCACAACCATTCATTTTCAAGTCATTTCAAGTCTCATTCAAGTATGTCGACAGGTTATCACCTGACCATTATGTTTATAACCACAATTGGCTACGCTCTTAGGTGGAGGCATAAATATGGATTTTTGCTGACGATTTGAAGAGGGCTAATCGAATTTAATTAAATATTTATTTTTTCTAAATTTCATTTAGTGGCAGCACAAACACTCACAGCATCTGTTGTTGTACTCGTAGTACTTGTCTCTTGAAATTTGAATGCCGTCCTATATTGCACATCCACAGCTGCTTTGAATTCTGCAGTACGATTACTGATTATATTTTGTGGCGGTTCATTGGCATCGATCATTGCACATGCGATTAAAATAATTATGCATATTTTTGTAAGCATTTTTTTCTTATTTTCTTCTTCGAGGTTTAAATCAAACTGAATGTATCCATCACAAAATTGCATTATTTGTTCTTCTTCTTTATTATTATTGTTTATTTCTCTGTTAGATAAGAAGAATGTGAATGAACACATTTTGTGGTAAAACCCAAAAATAATTTTGTATTCTGAATGATAATATAAATAAATAATTTTATTATTTCAGCTGCAATTCTACATAGTGTTGCATATTTTTAGGCATAACCATAACAAAATACACTGTGAAAAACCTAAGAACTCTCTCTTTTTTAAATCTTTAGTTTATAAAGAAAAAATCCTTTATATCAGTTTTGGTTATTTTTTAATTATAAAAATATAACAAGAAAATTATATAAAAATATCATTGTCACCACAAATATTCCAATCAACTTGCATCACTCATACGTCACTATGTGTTTTGCGTATGTTTGACAAACTCCCCCACAACATTCATACGCCACCTGCAACAGGCAACTTCTACAAAACGAAGGCAACATCAGGCAAACAAAAGCCAGATAACGGATTAAAACCCATCGGTTATGAAAATTTATGACAACTAAATCAAAAAAAAAAAAATAAACAAACCAAAAAGGTGATTAGAAACGGCTTTACCGTTATGTTGACGACGAACTCCCACGTCAACTGCAACCAGCATCCAGCAGATGCAATTCTCATTTCGATGCATCATAACTTATTGATTTAAAAACAAATGGAAATAAAAACTCCGACAGGTTAGTTATTTTGGTTTGCATTGCACAACACCTGTGATTGATGATGATGCCATTCTAACGATGATTTGGTTTAGTGTTTTTTTTTTTATTTTTTCACAGTTGAATAACTAACTTAACACCGGCTGGCCGCATAGATTGATGTGGTTGTTGGCTTAAAACATTTATAGTGTTGCATTTTCATATGAGTTTTTTATTTATATTTTTCTTTAACAACAGGTCGTAACAATATTTGCATTGATGTACTACATGAAAAGGACCTTGTTAACATCATATATACACATAAACAATATGTGATGATGCTACACAAACATCACTAAAAACAGTAATAAACAGGATGACACGTGCAATAAAAAACAAAAAAAAAATGCTTTTCAGACATTGTCGAATTTTTTAATGCTTTTTATGAGAAAATGTTTATGTATTAAAAAAAACAACATTTAACACTTTCCATTGTGCTTGCCGAATTTTATTCCTATTATGCGTGGTGTAAATTTAAAGAAAATGGCTATATTAAAACCTAGTGGACAAACGCGATATATATAAGTAAATAATTATATTGTTTACAAGCGTACAAAAGCATTTTGGTGAGCATTTTCCAGAAAAATGTTATTCGTGATGGAATTCAAGCGTCATTGTGTGATTTCTTTATATTTGGCTGGAAACCCACAAGTGGCTATCGTTAGAGCACTCCAGCATTTAAATGTGAATAAATATTTTGTGTCTCGTACCATCGTTCGTTACCGTTAAGGAAGTGGACGGAAGAAAACAGCAACATCAGCAGAAATGGTTCGGAAAGTAAAGAAGCGACTTGATCGAAACCCTCGTCGCAGTAGCCGAAAAATCGCTCATGAGCTGAACATATCCCAATATCCAATTTGCCAAATATTGAAAAATGAAATTCATTGAAATTCCAAAAAGTGCAAGAACAGAAAGAAAATAGACTCAAAAAAAAAAAAAAAAAAAACTATAGAGTTGCTTCGCCGAAAGTGGTGAACTGCCGAATATGGTTTTCTCCGATGAGAAAACATTCGTTTTCCACCAGTTTGTAAACAAACAAAATGATCGTTTTTACTTGCCAAAGAGGTCAGCTGAAAATGTGCACCTTCGGTTGACCGCCAGAACTCATGCGCCGGCCATGGTGATGGTGTGGGCCGCCATAACAGCCGATGGTCGCTCTCCGCTCGTATTAATCGACCGTTGCATCAGAATAAATGCCGAATATTATCGCGAAAATATTCTGGAGGATGTATTAAAACCTTGGGCACTCAAACATGTTGGCCGCATACCTTGGGCATTCCAACAGGACTCAGCGCAGTGGAGCGTTACAAAATGTGGTTACAAAATTAGGTTCCTCGCTTCATTTCCAGCGCACAATGGCCACCAAAATCCCCGGATACCAATCCGTTGGACTATTGTGTCTGAAGTATTTTGGAAAGCAAGGTTGGCACTAAAAAATACAAAAGTGTCGATCACCTCAAGCAAGCGCTTCGGCGGGAATTGGCCAAAAAATACCGCAGAGCAACATTCGTTTGAAGGCCATAATTCGTGTCAATGGTGACCAATTCAAACAAATCTAAACTTATTCTAAAATTTAGTGACAATTCCTATATTTTCTGATTTCATTCAATAAAATTAACAAAAATGTAAAAATTATGGCGCTTGACTTTGTTGCAGTTTTTTTATCTCACCCAGTAAAGCACCAAACTATAGCTGATGCTACATCAGGGTCCCCAACTAAAATTTCAATTTTGAAAACCTCTCGATTTATCGAAGGTAAGCCGATATATCCAACGAATAACGAATATTAGTCGGTCAATATTTAGGGGGAACACTTTCATAGTATGAAAAGGCAAGGCCGGAATTAGAATTGGGTAATCAAGTTCACGGAGCGGATCAATCTGTCTCGTTACTCGTTTAAAAAGGAACTAGTTCTTTTATATAGTTTCGACTCCTAGATAGTTTCTTTGAATCTCTTCCTTTCATCGTTCCTTTTGTTTTTTTTCGCTCACATAATTCTGTGTTGATTCGTTGTTTGATAAAAAGTAAACAAATTGAGCATAAATGAAAAAATTTGATTTCATCTACAGGACGATACGCACAAAATATGTTTTTATTATGAACCTTATTTATTTTTATACCCTACACAGCCTTGTTGTCAGGGTATTATAGCTTTGTGCAGCCCCAAGAATTTGTAACGCGCAAACTATCTTTGAAACTATATTTAGGTCAACAAATCTCTTTTGGTGTTTAGTTTACAATTTATGAAAATAAGAACGAGTTTTCAGTGAGACATATTCGAATTATAAGTATTGGACATTCGAATTATAAGTATCCGAAAAGTATTGAAATGTAATAAATTTGTTACAATTTTGTAGCATGTGAATGTATAGAGCTGGAATGCGAATTAAGGTTGAGAAGTAGGGTCGATACAAGGAGGTGGTTTTAAATCGTAACAAATTTGGATTTGGGTCAGCCGATAGAGCAGGAATCTTGAAATTTGAAGTTGGAATCACTGTTGGGGTGTAGGATATGACTATGTAGTAAGTTTTGAAAATTCGTACTAATGAGTAAATCTATCGGTACTAAATTTGATACAATTCCGATTTAGGTGAACCGATAGAATCCTGAAATTTCGAATTAAGATTGGGAAATTTTGGAAAGTTGTACATATGATTGTTAAAGTAGGAAGTTATGGTAATTTATATTCATGTGTGCTAACTGGTACTAAATTTGGACTTGGGTGAACCTATATTTAAAATTTGGATTTTTTTCGAAATAAATGTTACAAGAGTACAATGGATAATAAATGAAACCAAATTTAGTATAGAGCTAGATGTTTGTTGCGGTCAGAATTGGTGTGTAGGGTTGAAATACTGAGGTAGGTACTAAATAGCTTTAACATTTTTATAATGATCGGTATTGGGCTTTCAATAAATATTCTTAAATAAGTCCCACTGAAAAAATATAGAAAAATATAACAATACTTTGGATTTGGGTCTGTGTTTTGGCATAGCTTCCGTATAGAGGTTCCGCCTCATTTTAGATATCAAACCTAATCATTTTCTAACATAAATATTGGTAATTGAGTATCATCTCAAAGAATAGAAAACATAGTCCAATGTAAGGCTGCCAATTTTGGAATTGGATGTATGAATAGAAGAAGCATACATGTAAAAAATATGATATGTAAGAGTCGACTAACTCCAATAGATTGATTTTGATTAAATTTGTTTAAGTCGCCCTATACCCTTTTTATAAACTGGAAACATATATGGGATATTGTTTTAGTCCAAATTTTTGTTGTTTAAAGTTCATTCCTTATGTTTTTCATTATTAGCGTTATTAATTTTAATATGTTTAGCGCAACTAAACGACAATCAATATGGTATTGCTCGGAAGATTCAGACAGCTTTACTTCGCCATTTTTTGTCAAATGTGAAAAATTACTTACAGGGCTATTTTTTGTTTTTAATTGCAGGTTCCTGGCATTCTTGCCAAACCGTCGTACGATCATTGCAGATTTTTCAAGAACAAACATGTGATTGGTGTTGTGATAATTACTGAAGTGGCGTACGGAAAGACAGCAATACGCCACGAGGTGTTAAGAGCTTGAAGGTTCGGAAAACTCTGGGTAAGTCCGTTAAAAAAAGCTGTAATTACTTTGAAATTATGTATGTGGTAAATCATCTTTACCAATTATATTTCAAGATAAGATTTTTCAGATTACCTTTTAATTGCCAACAAATTCATTAACATCACGAACCAATGGCTAACCGAGCCTGCAATTGCCAAAGTTTTGTCCTTTAAGGGTTTTATAGGTCTTTTTTTAGGTTTTGCAAGTTTATTTTGCAACCAATATTCAGAAAGTCATGCATTTTTCCATTATCCATTAATATTTGTCCACGATTTGATATATGTTGTAATTTGAAATTTCTGGTTCTTAGATATTGAAAAATATTTTTGTAGAAAACTATCGAAATAAGCACAATGATTTACACCCACTAATGAACAATTTTCGAAGTGGCAAAATATGTCAAATATATCTCAATTCAATAATTCTGATAGTAATCTACATGCCATAAATGATGTAGTCCATAATCTACTGCATGTGTAAAATCTCTTCCGTAGAGCAAAATTGTTGTTTCCTTGTTTGTCGACATTTGCAATGTATTATTACAAAAAATACTCGGAGCAACGGAAACATTTCTCATTTAAAAGTTCATTTCATTATAAATAAGCGGATTTTTTCAGTTACTTTGCAACACAACATTGCAAAATAAATTAAAAGTTGAATTCTTTTGTCACACAGAGACCTCCTGTTGGTAGAACCTATTTTTTGTTTGCGGCGAACAAAATGTGTAACATTTTCTGTTAACGAATTGTCTTACTTTGATCTATAACTTCCAGCTGCCGGCAGGTATAGCCGCCGCCTACTTGTGCTTTTTTGCATGTCATTTATCAATTGCCACTTTACGTTCAACGAATGACTTTTTGTAAGTTTGCAAGCGAACAGCATAAACTTCTACAAAAGCTACTCACCTACCTACATTCGCATTCCCTACTTAAATGTACGGAAATGTTTTGTCATAAATTAATGGAAGTACTTAGCATTGACTCTGTGGTTCGTTAAACTTTAGGTAATAATTTTAAAATGCAGTGTAGGAAAACCAACCACTATGCTTTGAAGGTAACTAAGAAATAGGTAGGTGGGGAGTAGGTTTGAGGAAAGTCGCTGCACTTCGTGAAACCTTTAAATTAATTATAACCGTTTACTAGCTTCAAGGATCCCATTGAACTTACTTACGAAAGAACAACAAATGGGCGATGCGAAGACGCCAACCGATGTGATTCAAAGTGTAAACAAGTTGTGTTGTTCAGTTGCAAAATTGTTAATCACTTTAATGTTGTGACGTCGTGATTACAGTTTAGTTTAATATGAAAATTTATGAGCGAGATTATTCTAGGAAACTTCATAAGGCATTAACGTAATAAGTAGGTGGTTACGTATACTATTTATGTAAGTTTGTAGTAACACAATATTTAAGATATCGTTTTATAATCTTGTACATACGTCATAGCATGTTAAATATACACCAGTCTCCGTTTTACTACAACCCATTATATTTATGTATGTAAGGTGAATGACCTATCAATTCTACATGATGGGAGTTAAGAAGGCGCGAGTTTTAGTTTATGGGTGCAAAATGATTCTATTGTTCGTTTTCCGAATTTCTCAGAAGACTTCAGACAAAAAAAGTTTGGTGTACCACACAGAAATCATGATGTTACGTTGCCCAAGTGAAATTGTCGCCACAGCCAGTATAAACGCATGCGACTATTTGCTTCTAAGTATTTCATGGATTTGGTTCGTTTTTGAAGACCCACACGGTGAATTTTTATACACATATATCTGTGACGATTTTATAAACGTCTTCGGAACAGCCGCAATCGTATTTGTATACAACATAAGGCGGAGGGCATATTAAATTTGTTCTTTCGTTTGCAACACCACAAATATTAACCAGAGACCCAATAAATTTAATATGGTCTTGATTATAATCAAATTCTATGTCGTTAGTCATGTCCTATGTCTGTCCGTGTGTTGAAATCACGATAGAGCTCACAATATTAAATATATAAATTTGATATTCTCAACATTCATTGTTACTGCTGCTAGGATGTTGGTATGGAAAATTGGATATTTCGGTTCACTTTTTGTGTAGCCCCGATATATATCCCTAAAAGTTAGGTATTTTGGGCAAAAATCTATATTTGGTACATTGGGTTATCATTGGATAGCAAATATTAGGGTAAAAAGTATTGGAACGTTATCAGAGGTAGCCTCTATATAATGTTTATATTGCTCCTATTTAACGGTACCGACGTTTTGATTTTTTTCTTTTGGCAACATTTTCTCACTGAAGTAACTGTTATTAGTAGAGGTGGACAGTGGGTAAGTAGCCAAAGTATAGTTTCCCGGTAAAATCGTTAAATACCCGGTAAATGAGTTAATACCCGAGTATTTACCCACGGGTATAAACTCATTAACTGGCGAACCACTTAACATAGAAAGCCAAAATCTGGCTCACATGTTTTTAATGTCAAAGCGAATATGGTATGGAAAATGGGGTCCCTGGGTCCAAGATATTTTTGTCTATTAAACATATTTTACATTCAAATTGGCTGTAATTTGGCACATAGAGTTATCTATGGGTATCCATGCCAAATTTATCGATATAGGTGAACGTTTTCTGATAGCCCCCATACAAAGGTACCCCTATTTTGATTATTTACCCAAAAATTGGGTATAAATACCCGCAAATGGGTATTAACCTACCCCTTGAGTATTTAACCGGTAAATAACATATCTAGTCATCAGGCATATCGAGAATTAGAGAATTACATGCGCAAATGCTGCAGCTCTTCCACAGGAAGAGGAATACCTGCAGCTCCTTCACAGGAGGAAGAATACCTGCAGCTCTTCCACAGGAAGAGGAATACCAGTAGCTCTTTCAAGAATACCTACAGTTTTCCTCTATGAAGAAAATTGCATGTAGCTCTCGTATAGGAAGAATAATACCTTCAGGTCTTTCTTAGCAAGAAGAATACCAACAGCTCTTTCACAGGAAGGAGAATATCTGCAGCTCTTCCACAGGAAGAAAAATACCTGCAGCGCTTCTGCAGGAATAAGAGTACCTGCAGCCCTCTTATATTATTAATAAAGTAATAAAGCCAATTTGAATGTAAAATTTATGACCGCTACTTCGTTAGCGGATGTGAGAATTGTTTAAACATATCTAAATATTTTGTTTTTCACTACATGTGTTAGAAGAGCTAATCAACATACACACCAATATTGGCCATAATTAAAATTTTAGTACCATTTTGTATCATTTGTTATCTTATAGTACGTATTTCCAACCCTACACATCAATTTTGACCGCAACATAAATCTAGCTTTATACTAATTCTGGTACTATGATTCGAGCTCTATCGGTTCACCCAAATCCACATTTGGTTCATTTTAGAACACATTAGTGTAATTTTCCAAAACTCTATACATATCCCAATCCTACACCCCATCAGTGTCCCATACTACAAATTTCAGGATTCCAGCTCTATCGTTTCACCCAAAATTCAAATTGTACCAAATATAGAATACAAAAATACAAATTTTCATTGTACCAAATGTAGTACCCATAAGTATGAATTTCATTAAACTAAATTCTAATCCTACACTCCAGGAATAACCATATTTCCAAATTTCAGTGTTCCAGCTCTATCGGTTCACGCGAATCCAAATTTGGTACCATTTCTACACATTATTGCAAATTTCCAAAACTTTCTACATATCCAAATCGTACATCCCAACAGTAACCCTAACTCCAAATTTCAAGATTCCAGCTCTATTGGTCCACCCAAAATTTAAATAGTACCAAATTTAATACGAATTTCCAAAATTTTCTATATAGCCCAATACTACACCCCAACTGTGACCATAACCTCAAATCCACATATGGTACCATTTAGAACACATTAGTACAAATTTCCAAAACTTCACCGAAAATTGAAAGTGTACCAAATTTAGTTCACATTAGTAGGAATTTCCAAAACTTCCTAAAAAGCTCAATTCTAACCCCCAACAGTGATCCTAACTTCAAATGTCAAGATTTTAACTCTATCGATTCACGCAAATCCAAATTTAGTACCATATAGTACACATTAGTACGAATTTCCAAAACTTACTACATACCTCAATCCACAATAATTATCCTAACTCCTAACTTCAGGATGCCCGTTCTATCTGTTCACCTAAATTCCAAATTGTATCAAATATAATACCATTTAGTACTTATCGTACACATACGTACAAATTTCCAAAACTTCCTACATTCCGCTATCCTTAACTCCGACGATAATATTAATTTTAAATTTCAGGATTCCAATTCCATCCATTGATTCAGATTGAAATTGTACTAAAATTAGTACTGATTAGTACTTTTCTTGTACACACTTCCAAAACCACTTCCTTATGTAGAACCTTAATTCGCATTCCAAAATTTCAATTGACTACCTCTATCCATTCACACATGCTAACAAATTGTAACAAATTTAGTACATTTTATTACTTTTCGTATATCCATAGTTCGAACCTCCAAAAAACTCTATGTTACATCTATTCTAAAAATGTTTTTGTTGTTTTTTCTTTGTTGCATTCAGTCAGGGTGTTAATAATAGAAGTGAAAAAAGAGAAAATCGGGGGCATTTTACAGTTTTTCTTTGACAAAAGCGAAAATACAAGCCAAGCGGCTAAAATTGTGAATGGTGTTTATGGTTCCGATACTGTAAAAGCTAATTATGTGCAATTTTGGTTTCATAGATTCCGTTTAGGAATTTTTGGTGTTAAAGATGTACCTCGCACAGGTAGGCCGGTCGTCGCAAATGTCGATAAATTCGGAGAAATGATCGAAGTTGCAAACATGCCGGTGCAGCCATAACATCGCCCAGGAGCTAAAACTATTTTAAATCATTTACAATTGACAAGAAACGGCCAGAATTAGCTAGGCCACACACATCTACTAACTCGCCAGAAACTTCGGGAGTTTGGTTGGGAAGTTTTAATGCATATCCCATACAGTCCGGACTTGGCACCAAGCGATTATCATCTTTTTCTTGCATTGCAAAAAATCAAAAAAAAAAAAATCGACTACTAGAGTTTTTTTGCAAATAGAGAGCGAGACTTCTATGAGAGAGGCATTATGATGCTACCTTTAAAATGGCAACAAATCATACAACAAAACGGTGCAAATATGGCCCAAATTGGACATTCCGAGGCATGTTAAATATAGTCCTCAACCTTATATAAATATCTCGTCCGCATCTTAAAAATTTTCGCCAAATTTTCCCAAAGATGTGGCTATAATTTTGCATTCGGTACATAGCTTCCATTTGAAAGTTTCAGTCTCATTTTGAGAATTTTTAAGGTTTTACCTATATTTTCTCACCGAAGTAGCTGTGATGCAGAAAATGCGACTGGAACCTTTATAAATTTTAACCGAATTTTTCCAAATCATATTTAAAGAATACATTAAATATAGGTACGTGTTTGGACATAGGTTCGACCTTAGTTTCGTTATTTTAAAGGTATTATTCAGATTTCCCACCGAAGTGGTTTTAATGTGGTATTTCTTGAAAAGTGAAAAATATTTTTTTCTGAAAATTTCCGATTTTCAGATCCTCTTCTCCTTGTACATATTCCGAATATTCGTCCTTGGGCCAAATATGTGACATGTGCCAAATTTCACAAAAATACATGGAAGGACAGTCGGACATGCGTAAATCGGCTCAGAAAGTGATCCTATGCATATTCTCAATAGGAACCGTGGGTCTATCTCGATTCCTATTGCCTGTTACAAACATATGCACAAAGACATAATACCCTGTAACACAGTGTGGTGAAGGGTATAATTAAAATTTTTGTAAATTTGATCCCCTAAATATGTATCGATTATTAACAATAATAGGTGTCATCTTTGGCCAGAACCGGATTTACATACAAAATTGCTTGTCGATTGGTCCATATATATAAATTATAATGGACAGATGGACAAACACACATGGCTAGATCGACTAGATTTTGATAAAAAAAATTTAATTATAATGGGCTATATATAAAGGATGGGCTTAGGATCCATGTATAAATTCTAGTCACATAAACTCCTACTATCCTGATAACATCCTACAACCTATTTCTGCGTTTCTGTTATCAAATCGATTCAAAGTGGATGGTTTTTAATACTTTCAACACGTGGGTAAATATCCGAGTATTTACGCAAATATTGGATACAAACTCTTGTACTGTCGGCCCGTTTCAAGTCGTTATTCATTTGAAAATATTTGATAATAAAAAGTCAGGAATAGGTTATAAGATGTTTTATTATCGATACAATATAATAAATACCCAAATAAATGTATTTACAATCCCCATGGGTATTTATCCTGTAAATACTATCTCTAGCTCGGTAAGGAATGAATTTTAATTATCACTTTAAATAAATACAAATGTCAATCAACAACTCTATTTAAATCCTTTCACTGATAAATAATATCAGATTTATTTTTATCAATTTTCCCATTGTTATTGTTACATTTTCCGAAAAAAAAACACTTATATTTTCAATGAACAGAAACAATAATAGCCTTCTTATCTATTATTCTGATAAATTCAATTAAAAAACACATTTTCCCTGAAGACACATAAAATGGCATTTACCTTAACCACAAATTATCATTAGATTAACAAGAAGTCAATAAAGAAAATCCTTTCAACTGTCTAACGCCTACATCACACTCCTATTGGGACATCAACATTCGTTATTAAGCATTTCAAATCGAATCGAAACACATCAAACCATTTGGGTGAATAACTCGTCTTTAATCAATGAACAAAGGACTCTCATGATTGTCATTTTATGTGGAAAATGTTTAAGTGTCAAATATTTATCTAAAGTATTTAAGCAGGCCATCATCAGTTACAGTCAATTCATTTACATCAGTGAATATGTGGGTGTGTGTATGTGCGTTGTGTTGTTATGCAAAATCCTTTGATTATAAAATTGCGCTTTGGTGCAAAAGGAGTTGATATTACAAAGTATACACACCCACACGCACATGGCTTTGTAGTTCGTTTTTATCTATGACATTATCTTTGTCGGCTTACTACCGAACAGACGCAATCAATTTTTGCATTGACATTAATTGTCTATCCACACATGTTGAAACATATGTAGATGATTCTGTCAAATAAAAATAAATATGCGTGCTTGTGTGCGTTAAATACATACTTACTTGTCAATATTTGAACAATGGTAATGATGATTGTATCGTCACTATTTAGGATTTAGGTGTTCAGAACCTGTCAAGTTAATTAAATAAATGAAGATATAGGTACGAGTACATACATATTGTATATGTTTTTTTGTTTGTTTTGTTATTATCTTTAATTGATAATAAAAATTGTTGATTTAGTTTTAATTGAATTTACCTAAATAAAAAAATAATTAGTTTTATTTTGTATAATAATAATTTATTAAGTACGTAGACGACTATATTTATTTAGTTCATACAAAATTAAGTTCATTATGGCTGAATCGATTTTGTCGTTTAACAAATTAAAGACAATTGTAAAGGTGTATGAAAAATTAGAAAATAAATAATGCAATTATCAATTACAATTTCCTCTATTTATGTATTCGGAATTTTTGGGATTTACATCCTGCCAGAAAATGTTAAATGTAGGTCAATGTTTTGGCAAAGTCCCCTTATAGGGTTTAACTATTAATTTAGAATTTTGGGTAATCTACGGTTATCATAGACAATAAAGACCCCAACCTTATGGACGTGGTTGTAGTTTTGGATTCTAGTTTCTCAGAGTATATAAAATTTGTCGTTTGCAACTCTTCCAGCCCCTGTATTCTGTAACTGTTTAACAACATTCGATATTGTCTATTTTACAACAATTTCATTTGTTTGTTTTATTGTTTTTACAATAACAAAAGAAATTTAAACAATATCGAATGTTGTTAAACTATATATATTATTGATCAAAATAACATGATACATCATGTTGAAACCATGATACATCTCATAATATTTAAGATAGCGCTTTGACATTTTGCATTACATTTCATGAAATGTAATGGTCCACTTTTAGCTTAGCTTCCAAATTAACCCTCATTCGTTTTTATACCCTTCACCACACTGTGGTACAGGGTATTATGTCTTTGTGCATATGTTTGTAACATGCAAAAGGAAACGAGATAGACACATGGTTCCTTTTGAGAATATGCATAGAATCACTTTCTAAATCGATTTATGCATGTCCGTCCGTCTGTAGGTGTTAAATTGTAAACAAAGTACAGGTCGCATTTATTATCCGAATTGGATGAAATTTGGCACACATCACTTATTTGGCCCAGGGACGAACCCTATTGAAATTGGTGAAAATCGGTTCAGATTTAGATATAGCTCCCATATATATTTTTGTCCGATATAGGCACGAAATTTGGCATAGCGTACTGAATTAGGCGCAGAATGATGTGCGTAGAATTGCTTGAAAATCGGTTCAGATTTAGATATAGCTCCCATATATAGTTTCGTCCGATTTTAGGTGAATGGTGCACCAAACTCCCAATATTTATCCGATTGGGACAAAATTTTGCACAGAGTACTGAATTAGGTCCAGACTGAATTCTGCAAAGTTTTGTTAAAATCGGTTCAGATTTAGATATAGCTCCCATATATAGTTTCGTCCGATTTTTTGTGAATGATACACCAAACTCCCAATATTTTGCCAAATTTTGCGTAGCGAATGCAATTGAAGAAAAAATGATGTGTTATAAGGTTTGTTGAAATCGGTTCAGATTTTTATATAGGTCTTATATATATTTTCGTTCGATTTTATGTAAATCGTGCACCGAAGGGCCTATGTTTGTTCGATTTACACGAAAGTTGTCAGAGGGTATTAAATTGAGTATAGAGTGATATATATGGTACACGAAAAAAAATCCAAGTCTGTCCGTTTCACATGCCATTTTTCATTGATTTCGGAATGGTATGTGTACGGGGTTCCAATATCTATTTAGATAGCATATTTAATTTCGACCGATTCCATCTCAATGGTCCTCCAAACACTCTATGTCTTCCCTATCTACATAATATTGTAGATATTAACATCTCTTGTGTGTACCCAAAGTGGTGAAGGGTATCATATAGTCGGCCGCGTCCGACTTTTGGTCTTTCCTTACTGTTCTTTTTTGGGGTTTTGCACGTTTTAAACCGAATTTTATTCTTTCAGTTCTCATGAGGTCTGAAATCTTCTTAAATTTTCAATAACGGTTTACGTTCCTATATAGTTCCCATATATCGGTACAGAACAATTTTCAGTATTTTGAAGGCTTTAGTAATTTTGTAGAAAGGATTCTTATTGGCTGCCACACATACGAAAACCCAGTTTAGTCGGATAAAACCGACAATATAATACCCAACCTATACCCGCTCAATAATAACCGATAATTCATTGTAATTAAAAGATCGGACTAGAAAGCGACCATTTCATTCCTTAAAAATCGTCTAATCATCATGCGTCGTCCTTGACCATAACTGAAACCTCCAGGAAAATGTCCTAGCCATAAGCGCTACATTTACGCCCTCTAGTGTGGCAATGGTAATACTAAACAATGTCAGCATAGGAAGACTCCTATAAATATTACTTGTAACTCCTACATCCCAGTACATACATCAATACAATTGGTATCAATTTAAAAATCAACCACGCCTCTTGGATATACTGTCAACTTCACCGATCTGTCCTGTCCCTCAAAGATTGTCATAGATTGCAAATTTAATTATTCTTTCACTGAAAAGTCTGCATTCATTTGATCCGCTAAATATTGATCGATATTTATCAAAACCAGCATATTGATTCGAAACACAGTGTAGCCTCTGCAAACTGCTATAGTAAAAACCATTGCTTCATATGTTACATTTCTCAGAAATTTTTTTGTTTAGTAGATTTTTTTTATAAAAATCATGAACATATTCACACATATCTTTGTATGTTTTATAGAATTGTTTGAAAAATATCACTTCATTACTTTGATTATATCGACACCAACGATTTTTCTTGAAAAGAAAATTTACCTTGCAATGTATCAATCTTTACTTAAATATTTTTTACTTGAATAAAAGAAACCACAACCTTTTAAATTCTCTTTCAGTAAAAAAATGTTGCAACTTTGTTTATGACACTTTTGAAGATACCTAAAGTTGCACCAAACTTTGGAGAAGTTCATTTTAATAACAGAATTAGAACGCAGGGCGGGGATTGGCAAAGCAAACTTTTCTCAGAAACAATTTAAATCTCAGAAATTAAATTTGGTTTGCAATAAAATATTTTTGGTTATATTTAAAAATTTCATACCGAAAATAAGAATTTAGATTTCCATCGGTCTTATGGCTTCAAATAGCATTTTATAGAATAAATTAATAATTAAAACAAATGTATATAAAATTTATCATTTAATTTGCAACGCCTCGAAATATTCTTAAAATTCGATGTCTATTTCATTTCCTTGATACATTGCGCATTTATTGCAATAATCGGTATTGTAAGGATTATTGGGTAGCAAATGTTCTTACTCAAAATTACCTTCACTACCACTAGCACCTCAACTAAATTGACTGGGAAGAAAATCTCGCAACAAAAATTATAAATATTGTCCGTGAGTGCTAAATGTCCCTGCCAAAAATTACCAATATCGGTATATTTTTGATATAGGTCCCATGCAACCTTGGCTGGCATGATTGTTTAAAATTGGATTAGAAGTATTCTGTATGTCCACCTTTCGGTGGTAGAAAATTCGGCCCAGCCGAACTCAACGACGTTTCAACCTGTTCATAATTGAAAATAAAAAGAGAAATAGCGTATCCACCTCAGAAAAAAGAAAATTATCATATATTGTCCTTATTTTATATTAAAA